>NC_090225.1:9535000-9772500 GCF_024489055.1 Chanodichthys erythropterus
TCCACCTATAGCTAAAGCATTCATTTCCCATTTCTCCAGAGACTAATGTTTGGTCGCCCACCCACCTGATGGAACATGAGATGGAAGGAAAGCAACCAGGAAAAACATGATTTTAGTGCTACGCGAGGATAGATAGATAGATAGATAGATAGATAGATAGATAGATAGATAGATAGATAGATAGATAGATAGATAGATAGATAGATAGATAGATAGATAGATAGATAGATAGATAGATAGATAGATAGATAGATAGATAGATAGATAGATAGATAGATATCAGTCCATTAGTCAGTCTGTCAGACAGATAGACTATCTATCTGTCCTTCTGATAGCTGGTCTGTCTAATCTTATATAATATTAACTTCAAAACATTTTTGAACTTTCACCCGTAGTTTTTTCAAACCAACCTTCAGTATTTGTCATGTAAATGCAGATTAATCTTAGTTATGTACGTATGACTCCAGGTGTGTTTACACACTGACCTCTCATGCCTGCCCTGAGGGGGGTGCGCGTGACCTCTGGGATTGTGGTCAGGTCAGACAGCGTGCCGCTTGATGCCGTTAGGCTGTAGTGATCACTGCGAAAGTGTCTCTTGAGCTCTTGGAAGGCCAGGCTGGCTGCACCACAGCTGCAGTGCTGTATGAAAAAGTCCTGAAAAAGAGTTTGAATTGAGAACGTGTCTCATACAGGGCAATTTTATTTATTCACATTGTTAGTCATCTATTTTATGAATGCATAGGCCTTGTACACATAGATTTGTAAAGCTTTGTTTTGTATTGATGAAATGCTCCAAAACAAAATTAAAATGTGGTCATTTGGGATAGAAGAGCACTTAAAATAGTTCACTTTATGAAATCTAAATTCAAATTGTTGATGTTCACGCCCATGGGTCAAGGATGATAGCACATACTTGGCCCGTAGAATAGACATCTGGTTCAGATTTATACAAGTGTAAAATTACTGAAGCCCTCAAACACATCCATTCACTGATAAAATGTATTTGAATAGAATTTTACTTCACACTTTTTTCAGTATATTTTGGGTAGTCTTGCTACCACATAAATGTTACATAAAAACAGGGTTAATTTATAATCCTATGTTATCTGATCCAGCTGTGATATAGACCCAGAGTAAAACTGTTACTCTTTTCATGAAGATATCAGTCATTTAAATATCAAGTACTTCTAAAATATCTTATGAGAATGAAAAAAGACACAAGTGAAGATGGCTGTATCACACATTGTATGTATAAAATGAATGTTGATAGCTCAGATAAATTAGGTCTTGAAAGAATTTGATGAGAAAGGTTCATACTGAGAATCAAAAGTCTCCATTTGCTCTCTGTTTAAATTCATTGTTGTCTAGGTGGAACAATTCAAATATTAAAGACATCTCACTTGTGATTTCTCATTCCTATGGGGAACATTTCACTCTCAATAGTTGAATTGTGAGACAAAATCAAAATGACTCTGAATTGCTTTTCCTATGGGGAATGTCTTTATCTGGGTCATTATTTTAAGCATTTACCTCATGTATCCAACAGCTGAAATCTGCTGGTGTCATTTCCACCAATTATTCTTATTGTTGTGACACATTTTTTTTTTTCCAAACCAGATGTGTGGTGTATTAGATACGATTTATGTTTTGAATGTTGTCTATTAATATGCATAACAACCTATGCGTTTTAGCAGATTTAAGCCTCTGAAATTCACATGACCGTGTTTTGTGTCAGTGATAAGATGCTTCCCAAAACTCTGTTTATCCAAGATTATCCTATTGTTTCCATTACATCTATATTTGCATGGTAAACGCTTTCTGACTGATGAGGTGATGATGCCACGGTGGATCCGTTTGCTGAGGATTTCATGTTGTTTGTTGCCACTGAGAGCAAAGACATAACACTGATTCCTCTGAAAGTTTCAATGCATCATAAAGATTTTTGATGTTTTTGAGAAGAAAGAAGCATGAGCATTGAACATGGACTGAAGATGAAAGAATTCATCTTAAATGTCCCATAAACCAAAACACCAGATGCTTCAACCTGCTGTATCTGTTCATTGCATTGGTCACGGCTGATGACTGAACAGATCAACATGTAGGACTAACAAGAGTAAGAGGACACTACAATGGTGGTATCTGCATATTGTTTGAGTCCTGAATGCTTTTTATGAGTACAGATGAAAGCATGCTGTGAGGGTTTGGGGGTGGGTGGGTAAAACAGCCTGGGAGGAGACTGGCGAGACAGCTTGGTCTATTATAGTGGAGACTGAGGCACGTTTCAGGAGTTCCCCTGCCTTTTGATGTGTGTAACAGCATGTTGCTGCCTGTTGCTTAGACCCAGGGAGATCAAGCAGTGTGGTCCATAGACTATTCCTGTGTCAAAGGTTTTCTACATGGAATTTTAAGGAATAAAGTATTTGACAATTCTGATTCAACTGAACGTTTTTGGTTCCTTAATGATTTCTAAACCAAACCAATCAATCCAAATCCTTTACTTGAGAATGGCAAGAGGCAAGAATCGCTTAGGTTTTTCAAATACAGCAGTTCTCTGACTCTCTGCCACAAGGAAAAGTGTGTATGTCTTCTCTGACCCTGACATGATGCTAAGCACTTTTCCATATCAAAAAATGTTTTCATAAATATGAACATTGGCGTAGATTTTAGCGTATATACACTCAAATCTTCCTCGATCTCATGGGGAAGATTTGAGCGTTTATGGATATGTATGAAAATAAACCTAGTACCTCTCAGTGGGATGAGAGCAGATTGTACAAAAACATACACATGAGGTTGTATGGATTCATACGAAGTTGCAACAAATCAAAATAGTTATGCACTGTCATGAGACTGTGTTGGATCTTTTAGCCTTTTGATCAGTTAAATAAATGGAACCAGTTCTGAGAAAAACGTGATTCCCGAACCTAAAACTAAGGCAAAAATAATTAATACGCACACATGCATGGTTTCCGTAAAAAAGCACATTTTTAAAATGTCCTCCTTTCTTTTGCCTCTCTTTCTCTCCTGCTTTCTTTGATGACTTTGAAGTGCAGGCCCCCACTGAGCTCACTCACTGTGACCATGTAAAGTCTTTTCTGGCCCCAGGGCCCGACCTGACAGAGCCAGTTTAGAGTTGACTCTCTGAAAAAACGTGAAAAAAAAAGTGCTCTCATTCAACTCAGCACAGCGTCCAGAGGTCAGGAAGATGTCTACACAATATACTGTCGCAGCCTTTAGTCAGTAAGCAAAGGACTAGTGGACAGAGGAGACTGGGGCGAGGACTGGCAAAGCGGAACGTACATTAAAATGCAAATTTCTCTCAGGATGGAATTATAAAAATGTGTCACGATGAGTGACATTAAAACCTGCCACAGCATTGAAAGTATTATTTTTGAAAATATTTGAAAATACGTAATTCATTCGTTTAGCTAAATAAATGAATGTCATGAATAAATTTGGGACATTTTCATTTCTTTTTTAACTCTCCCTGCCATTAACAGAATTTTTCGTAATTTATGACACAACGCTTCCTTGCCATTGACATAATTTTCCAGCCATCAATGTTTTCACTGTTATAGGGGGCTCTATTACACATCTACTGAAAGAGTACCGAATATCTGGATCAAAACACAGGAAAAGAAGAAGCAGAAACAAGCGATAAAAGCATTGCTTATGCGCATGTAAGCTAACGCAATCATCAATCATTAAACAGCATATAAATCAAAACTGCCTAAAGTTACCAAATGAAATGTTGATGCAGGAAAAGGATTAGGACTTTAAAGCTTTGGGGTGTTGATGAAAGCATTGTTTTGATCATCGTACTTAAATTTTCTCTGCTTTTTGATCAAAATGTTGTTTTTTTGTTATTAAACTTACCCACATTCAAATGTTGATACATAAAGAATGCATGCAGCTAGAAATTTCCTTTCTTTTTATTCTTTCTTTTGATATATTACATGTTCAAAAATTCCAAAATACAAAAAACTAAAAAATAAAATATATCAAAAAACTAAATATTCTGGGGGCCATGAAAGTTTTATGAAATTGATCAAAAACGCTGGAGGTGGCTGGAAACTTTTTTTAAATAATGCTGGTGGGGAAGGAGTTAATATAGGCTTTATTTATTTTCTGGGGGTTGCGCCCAGCTTTCTAACTTGCATCCGCATTTAACAAAGACAAGCTGCCTTCCTGGTCTCAACATTTTTTTGGAGTTATGTTACTAATTCAGGAGAGGTACAAATCCAAAGGGAAAAACAAAGACCGACATGGTAGAATAACATCCATAACTTTACAAAAGCGTTGTAAAACGTGTTGATATTTTTCCTGGGGTTTTGGGCTGATAACATTCAAGCCAGATGCACTCTTGTTCTTGTTCAAGCACGTAGTGCTGAGTTCAGATTTTTATGGGTTCCACATTGTTAACTTAATTGAATCTGAACAGCTTTAGGATTTACCAGAATTCTTTCACATGTTGGCATTTTGCAGTAAATAACTGCTAAATGACATAAACTTTTCTGTTTACCATTTTTGAAGCATATTATGTTTAGCTAATTTATTTTTGTTAGGTTTATATCGATGCTCATCTGCTTTTCTATCACGCCTTTTATCAAACAAAAACATATTTCATGACCAAGAGAGCTTCTCTCAATGACCCACCAAACAAAGACACAGGAAAAGACTTTCGTCCTGAATAATGTCAACATGGGACACATAATAACAAATTAAATCCATGTGAGGGGACACCAGGTCCTTTGAAACGAATACTCCATCTGTGTACAGGTCGAAAAGGGCTGAACCCAGCAGCTCTGTTTATTAAATACTCTTTTATCCATCATGACTGAAAACCCCTAAACCCCACTCAAAACAGCTGGATTTACATCAACGCAGTATGAATCAATAATCCTTTGCCCCAGGCATCAATATGGGGCTTTGACCCACAACACATCATAAATTTAAGACGTCATCTTAGACCCAGACCTACAGCAGTGTCTTTAACCAGTTTCAAATTGATAATGGTGTGTTTGCAAAAATGTATCTACACATTTTTTGGTTTCACTTTATTTTGATGGTCCCTTTTTAAACATCTGTTGACTTTAAGTAATGTTGCACCTTCATGTCTACTTGTGTTAGTAGACTGGTAGGGTTAGGGTTAGAATAAGTTGACATGTACTTGCAAAGTTACTAATGTCTGTCGGGGGACCATCAAATAAAGTGTTAGCAGATATTAAGCAGACAGTCTATTAATACTCTAATGGGAGTTAGTTGACACGTAGGTGTAACTTTACATATAGTCAGCAGAATGTTCAAAGGGGGCCATCAAAATAAATTCTGGGCCAAGCTTATAGAGATGAATGCTGGCAGGCGGTTAATACCTCTTTAGTCTTGATCACTCTGCTTTCCTTCTGCAGGCCACAGATCTGTTTCTGTAGTCGGAGGTTGTGTTCCTGTAACTGTCCGATCTTCTCTATGAGTTGGCAGATGTGCTCTAGGTACCCCAGTCCAGAGCCCAGTGGGTTGGACTGATTGGACTGGTTCACCTGGTTGTCAAGACAGAGACAGAGAGAAAAATCATTAAGGTTAACTACTAATTTTATTTCAATTTTCATAAGACAATGTAAAAATGGGGGCTGTAAAAATATTCACGCTGGACACTAGGACTGCACCCTTAGGTAAGGACCCCCCACCCCTCTGGACAATAGGTAGGCTTTAAATAAGGGATTACCAGAGGTGTTTATGTACACTATAGGGGGTTAAGCAACTTTTGTTCAACAAGTCAACAAAAACAGTGTGAACTGCATCCTATTGTTTGAAAGTCAATGGCTCATTTGATGGGCTAATGAGCACAGACCAAAGCAAAGGTTCACACAGTAACTGATAAAGATCATTCCCGGAGAATGACAGCATGTGTTCAGGTGGACCAGAGGTTCTCAAAGTGATGATGTAAGCACCACGATCTCCACCCCATTATTTAACACTAAAAGTATTTTTACCATCTCAGTGGAATTGTTAATAGGATTTATTACAGCTCTGGAAAGACATTTAGACAAACAAGATGGTCTAAAATACAGTTTGCCAACTAGTCTGCTGCATTTCATTAAAAATTTTGACACATTCCTGGAGACCAGGAATTGTCACCAATACTGACACTGTTATATTATGAAAAGCACTGAGATGTTGAATTGTCCTTAAAAAAAGGAAGTTACCTGGTTGCCTTACAATTTAGAGTTCATTGAAATAAAAAAAAAATGAGTTAATACAATGAAGGTGATTGGTTTAATCAACAGAAACTCAAAATATTATATTATTTTAACCACATTAATTATTTAAGTTGATTTGACAAAAGAAAAAAATCTGTAATAAAAAATCATGAAAATAATTTTTTTACAGTGTGGGTTTATGAAAACAAATCTAAGAATTCTAATGTAGACTCGAGTGTTTGGACCCCACACAACTGAAAGCTTGAGAAAATAAATGCATCTAAATTTTGCCTTTGAAACTGAAGGTAAAGTTCCTATTGTTTATTTGTTGACTCATCCTTCCATCTTTGGTTGTAGCTGCAGATGCTCACGTTTTTTCAAAAAATTCAAAGGAAATATTGAACAAATATTTATACAATCATCAACATTCCAAAAAGTGTCCCAACAAAAGCAGGATGTGAGTTCAGGTCTTGGGCTTTTCCACCCCGAAAGCTTTTCCGTGCCACTTACGTCCAATCCAGTCCCAAAGCATTAATGGAAACACAGGGGCTAAACAATAGAGGACATGACGGAGATATGAAATACTAGGAGCTGACATCACTCGTTTCCTCAGACAGAGTGTGAGATCCTCGACAGGTCACGCTCCTGCTCCCTTGACCATGAACTTTTCTCATGCTTCTCTAATAACATCAAACTTCCATATAAGATGATTCTTTATTATTGATTTTTTTTCCCCCCCTAAAGTGATGACCGTTATATTACACTACAAGAAAGTAGTCTGGGAAGAAGACTCTTTGAGGCTCTTTCAGGCTTGGACTTGCTTAGATCATGTGAATTACCAACAGTCTTTCTCTACACATTTGTAGTATTGGTAGCCAGACAGGTGGTGCATAACCAGGTGCTTTCTCATAAAAACGGTGCTTGATGTGGGGTAGCCAAAGGACAGTAATTGTTCCAGGCCTTTATGGCTGCAGAAACATGACAGATCTTATCTGCTTCCCTTGCCCAGGATCCCCAGTGAACCAGGAGAAGGGAAGACACAAAGCTTTGGGAAAGCACCACTCCCTTTCTCCCCCTCCTTCTTTTCTCAATATGAATTTCTCACGTGCATTTCTGCACAGATGCTGAAACAAAACGGGAATGTTTTCCTATGCACACACACTCGCAATCAAAATAACATGGAGATGATTTTCTATAAAGCTGTTAACACTTAAGCATGACGTTGTGGTTATTGATGGTGTAGCTCTCTCTGCTGTGAGGATGTGGTTTTTTTAACCATACACTGAAGATCAAAACAAACTGAGGAAAACAATTGTACATATGCCTCTGGGTTGGATTGCAGAAACAATATTTTTCTAATTACATAAGCTCCGTATTACCAAATACGAGGGAAGATATTATAAACCCATTAAGGCGTGTCTGAGAAAATAATCCTTTATTATTTGAAATATTTCACTGGGTCTGTTTTAAAGCAATACTGAATGTGACACTACTGGAGAGGAATGAGGAACCAGATGCGGGGTGTATTCAGAGATATAGGAAAAGGTATATGGATTTTTAATGACAGCGAGTTCAACATATAGATATAGAAGCTGATTATATGAGATGAAATGATAATCAGATTAGATGCTAATTTAATATAATAATATCTGTTATAAAAATGGAAGTTGCTGCAACCGGGAAAGAAACTGTTGCTCTTTTTTTTTTTCCCTAAGTCATAAATGACTTGCGTTCAGATGCCTGGTGTTTGGGAACGTAATCGTGTGAGACGCTTCTGGGAGTGAATTAAAACATTTTGATGACAGACTTTGGCTCAGACATTTCAGAATGATCAAACCAACATTTGAGATATTTTGCAATGAAATTGGTCCGCTGGTTAGCCCAGTTATCTGTTGTCACATTCTCTTTTGAGGCAAAGTCACATTAAGTTTTTGTTGCACATCGAGGGAGTTATTCTGTAAATGCGTTTCCATCGTAGTTTATGCGCATGTCTTCTTATCGGATAAAAATTTTAGTTTCTTCTAAAGAATAATTTATGGCCCATTACAACCCAATACAGTGACCTCAGGTGATTCTGTTAAATTCTGGGGGAGATACATGGAGCTTGTATTCTTCTTGAGGTTAGCACTATATTTTCATTTATTGTACTGGTGGTTATGAGCCTTTAAACAAAGCTGAGAACTAATATTGTTGGCTGATATGATGTCTCACAAAACAAGCCTTGTGTATTTATCCAAAGACGTCCTGCTAGACCAAGAAGATGTGTTGATATCCTGTGTTTTTCTGTGTATCTGAAAACTATTGAAAATCCTTGAAGTGTCACGACCTGTTACATCACATTCCGGAGTGTCAGCCAAAAGTTTCAGGCTGGATGTGGTGCACACAGCGCAGGTCTCCATGCCTCATCTATCATTAGATTATAGCCTCACACTCGCATTATGGAAATGTTCACGTTATGACTGTGTTTATATGCTACAGCTGAGGAATTCAACTCCTCAGCTGTAGCTGTCCTGGGGGTGGCTGAAGGGCTCAATAAGGGCAACAGCAATTATGCTGTCTTCATTCCTCCCTGATACCATATTTCGCTCTGCTCAACTGAGACTCAAAAATGCTTTTAATGTCCCATAATACCACATACAGAGAGACTAACATATTCAAGCTAGCTGGCAACCAGCCAAACGCATGCATTTGATTAACATTTAATGTTTTATAATTCCCAATTCCATCTTTCAATATTGCAAATGAGCCTTTCTACAATCTGTCCCTTCTGACTGCACACATCATTTGAGCTCACAGGACTCCACAGATCTGGAAGTCGTACATCATCCCCCCTTGTTTATTCATTTCTTAAATATTTTGGCTAATTTGATTATGCTTTCATCTATCAGTAATAAATTATAAGGGGTTTTGAGTTATGGCTGTAGTACAAAGGGTTTATTAAAGGGTTAGTTCACCCAAAAATGAAAATTCTGTAGATTCACCCTCATGTCGTTCCACACCCATAAGACCTTCGTTCATCTTCAGAACACAAATTAAGATATTGTTGATAAAATTCAATGGCTCAGTGAGGCCTGTATTGCCAGCTAATTAACACTTTCAGATGTCCAAAAAGGTAAACGTATTTAAAACAGTTAATGTGGGTACAGTGGTTCAACCTTAATATTATAAAGCCAGTAGAATACTTTTTTTTCTGTGCGCCAACAAATAAGGACTTTTCAACAATATCTAGCGATGGCCGATTTCAAAACACTGCTTTGTGAACCATTTGTTTAGAATCAGTGGTTCGAATCGCGTATCAAACTGCCAAAGTCACGTGAACTATTGACATTTTAAAACTCTTATGACAGAACGAAGCCTTGTGCGCTGAAAACACGTGACTTTGGCGCTCCGAACCACTGATTTAAAAAACAAGAGCTTCATGACGCAGTGTTTCGAAATCGACCACCACTAGATATTGTTGAAAAGTATTCTCGTCACTTTATAGTATTAAGGTTGAACCACTGTACTCACATTAACTGTTCTAAATATGTTTTTAGTACCTTTTTGGACATTTGAAAGTGTTAATTATCTTGCTGGCAATAGAGGCCTCACTGAGTCATTGGATTTCATCAAAAATATCTTAATTTGTGTTCCTAAGATGAATGTATGTCTTATGGGTGTGGAACAACAGGGTGAGTAATAAGTGACAGAATTTTCATTTTTGGGTGAACTAACCCTTTAAGTGCAATCATGACATGTTTCGGCATCTGCTCAAAATGTGGGGTGTAAAAAAAATACATTGGAAAAACAATTGTGCTGTTGGCAGAAAAAAAAAAAAATCATCCCTTTCAGTTGTATTGAATGTACACTTGCAGTGTGTCTAAAATCGGAATGCCGAAACACTGAGACATTTTTCAAAACATCTGTTTCATACAGGTTTAGAATGACATGAGGGTGATTAAATGATGACAGGATTTATATTTTTGAGTAAAATTTCCTTTTAAAAGCCTAGTACTGTTTCTCAATTAAACACATTTTACCAGGTTTAAATCCACTCTTTCTGCAAATTTTCCTACTAAATAAGAAAATATGAAAAACAATCAGTCTATTGTGATTGGCATACACCTGCTGTACATTTAAATCTTCACTGTAGCTCTGTGTCCTTCCTACCCTCATAAGTTTGGAACAAATCAGATTAGAAACAAGAGGGAGAGAGAGGCCCTTTGAAGTCGCCATGTTTGAAGCGGATGGGAAAAAAGCTCATAGTCCCTTTTCAATATCCTCTTCCTCAAGCCACAGAGCTCCATTTAACAGGCAAGGGAATTAGCTTATTAGCTGTGGTGACAGGTGATGATGAGGGCCGAGTTTACCGCCCTGGCTACCTGTCATCGCAGCTCCCATAAAGTCGACCATTCGTCAAAAAAAAAAGTCCAGTCACCGGCCACCAAAAGACCTAGGAGCTATCAAAGAGGCATTATTTGGATAAATATGTGAGTAATTTGAGCTATTTGACACCTGTTTGATGCATCCAGGGAGGCTTGGACGAGCATGGTGGACTGAGGGAAACAGTCCAGATGAGAGGCATTGGCTGTTGCAGCTGTAATCACCGCAGCCATCTGGATGCTCTCTCAACACAGATGAACAGGTGCTGTGTGATGTGGCGGCCACGTTAAAGGAGAGAGATCTATAGCACGCCCCGCCGTACATCCTCTCAGTACTGTACTCCAACACACATCCCACTGAATGACCTTTTGTGGCTGCTATGGTGGTAATCAGCAATTACATCATTAGATACGCAACATGGTTGCCACAGTAAAAAGACTGACCTTCAAAGCATGAACTGCAGTTGTTAAGCCAAAAACTAAGAAATTAAACACATACAAGTAGTTCTCAGCTGGTTGGTTGTGACCCAAAAATCCGAGATCGATTCTTATAGGGTTGTGGAGAGCAGACCGCTGAGAAATAAACAACTGTTATTCCACTGCCATCACAGACTCGTTGCGTGACATGCCCTCATCGTTGAAAAAAAAAATACTAAAAGTAAAATGTGGCCCAGACTTTATCCCACGTAACAAGGATAAACATGGTTTGTGTGGTGAACTGTTAGCTGCTGAGAGTTTAAGAGACCTTTAGAAACCAAACACTCAAATTTTAAAAACAAGCTTTCTGCTTTGAGTGTCTCCAAAACAAAGCAGCATGATCTGAACAAAACTCAATATATTTTAAATTTTGTTCACTTTTTTGTGTCAGTATTGTCACCGATATAAAATTTGGGCCCTGAAGAAAAAAAAAAAGTCATTTATGTAGACTGACCAAATATATCAATAATATTAATATGAATATTAAGGGCTGTTTGGCAGCCAGATGAGATGTGCTAATTTTTGTATGCTATATTTTCATTTCAGAGGAAAAAAATCTTCATAAATCAGCAAAAATGTTGAAAGAAGATGTTTCTTTAGAAAGAAAAAACATTTTTTTTACGGAAGCACTGCTGACAGGAAGGCTTTTATCCTGTTTTCCATAGTGTACACGGTCAGTGATGAGCTGATGACGTCGAGTTGCGGAAAGGCCCCTCATTATGGCTAATGAGAAAGGATGTGTGCTTGTAAACTGTAACAGAAGCTATTCAGTTTACCATGTTCACTATGAACATTTCACTGGTGGTCTTCACTAAAACACCTTAATTTCACATTCTTGCATCTTACACTGTAGGAGCCCAGGACTTTTAAGTTCACATAATGTCAATGAAGTGCTTAAAATGTCTGGATTTAATTAGCATACTATTGATTATGTTGTGTTTAGCAGTGGTAAACGATCATTGTGAACTTGATTGACAGGAAGAGCATTTCACTCTGATCTTCACTGGGGTCTTAATTTCAAAGACATTATTTAGACTGCTGATCTCACTGCAAAAAAACATTTTCTTAATCAGCCTTGTTTTCCAGTAAAATAGGTAAACACCATTTCAGATATTTACTTCCATTACTATCTATAATTGTTTTTATAGTACACACCTTTATTTTTGATTTGCATCAAAATTACCTTATCCTTAGAAAAGCTAATAAAAAAACATAATTACTGTGTAATGCATAGCAGTGAGGAAAAAAGAGCATAATGTTCTTGTTTATATCACATTAAAATAACGTTGAACATTGTTGTTTATATAAAAGCAGAGTATATAAAAGTAAATAACAATAAAAGACATGTAAACTGTTATGACTATACCTCACTTAGCCTGCAGCACTCTTCCATGTACTCATCCAGGCTGTCGCTGGTTGTGCTTTTCCTCAAAGGCTGTTGTTGAAATTCAGGTACTGTTTTGTCATCGTAAGCTTCAATAGAACACTGGTTCCTTGACATCGTGTCCTCAGCCATTGCACTGTCTGCTATTTCCACCTGTGCTGCTACGATTTCAATTTCATCTTTACAGTTCTCCATGGTATTCCTCTGGGTTCTGTCCTCAGACCTCTCTGAATCTGCTATGAAGTCCATTAAATCATCATCAGCATTCTCATCCTCTCTTCTGTCTCCCAGAATTGTAAGAGTATCTTGTTTAGCACATTTACAAGACATTCGTTCAGTTTCCAAAAAGACTGAACTGTCTTCAAGAGGATTGTCAGCAGGTACAGGAGAGTTCATGTTGCTAGAGTCACATGAAGACTCTCTACTGTGGACCACAAAGCTTTGCTCTGAACCAGTTGGGGTGGATGGGGAAGTTGCTCCACTAGTCATCTCTACCCCAGAGTCCTCAGATTCAAATTTATACAATCTTGGAAGTTCAGAATCAGCAAAAATTGAAGATAGATAGTCTGTTTTTGATTCAGTCACAGGTGTCTCTGGAGCAGCGCTGTGGATGGAGATCACCTCATCAGCCTGGAGAGGCTGTATGTTATCCTGCTCAGACATTGAAATGGAGATGGTTGAAATGGAATCCTCAACGTTTAGTAGTTTCTCAGGGAAGTTGTTGAGGAGCTTCATTTTTGTCAGTACAACTTCATTCTCTAAAACAACATCCCCTTTACCTGCAAAACAAATAAAAAGATTTGAATAATTTTGTACTTTCACAAAATGAAAAATCATAAAATCCCATTCATTCATAAAATCCCATAATCATTTTTCCTATTGAAGTTATTTTGAAGTGTATATTTTCTGCGCAACTACCACCAGATTGAAATGCAAAAAAATGATGACTGTTTCAATGTCTATCATTGGTGGGCCAAACAGACAGCCCCACCCAAACTCACTCCATTGGCTGGACTGGATGCTCAAACAAACAGCAATATTACAATATTACCACAGAGCCACAATGTTTACACTTCTCAGGGAACCCAACCATCTTCTGGACCTATATTTGTCTCTAAACATTAAACTGGGATAGGGGAAAATATTTCAAATAGAAAAAAATCACAATCTGCAGCTTTTAAGCATTGGTATTATAAAAATGCTCACTTGTGTAGAGACAATAGTAAAGCTGAATATTCACTGTATACTTCAGCACTCATTATTCAAATCATTTAAAAGCATTTGTGTGCAGACATTCTTCCCTGTGCTGAAAGAAAAAAGCTTATCTCACTATAAAGCATTCTTTAGCGTCAGTGTTCTACAAAGCGTCATAGTTCTGTTCTGCTCTGAACTTTGATCTGTGCATTAGCTTCATGATATTATGAGGATCAGCTCTTTTTTTATAGCACTTGAAATCTGATACATTTCAGGTGCCATTCATATCATATCTTCATCTCACTGTTTCCATAATATGTCTGTGCTTGTAACTGAAAAAGTGGATGACTTTTAAATGCATATGTCAGTTGACTATTGGACACTAATGCCATTTTTGTATTTTATTTTTGCAGTTGTTTTCGCTTGTCATTTTTTTATCTTGATTGTCAGGAAGAGATGTGACGAGAAGCTCTCAGTGGAGTGAAAATAAATGGTTAATTAGATGATTCACAGGATATTCATTCTCAATATTTTTAAAAGGATGTGCTTCACCAATTTACATACTGTGAGGAAATTGAGACATTAAGCAATTTTTAAATACACTGAACAAAATTATAAACGCAACACTTGTTTTTGCCCCCGTTTTTCATGAGCTGAACTCAAAGATCTAAGACTTTTTCTATGTACACAAAAGGCCTATTTCTCTCAAATATTGTTCACAAATCTGTCTAAATCTGTGTTAGTGAGCACTTCTCCTTTGCCGAGATAATCCATCCACCTCACAGGTGTGGCATATCAAGATCCTGATTAGACAGCATGATTATAGCACAGGTGTGCCTTAGGCTGGCCACAATAAATGCCACTCTAAAATGTGCAGTTTTGTCACACAACACAATGCCACAGATGTTGCAAGTTTTGGCAGGCGTATATTATGGACAACGAACACAGGTGCATTTTATTGATGGCATTTTGAATGCACAGAGATGCCGTGACGAGATCCTGAGGCTCATTGTTGTGCCATTCATCCACGACCATCACCTCATGTTGCAGCATGATAATGCGCAACCACATGTTGCAAGGATCTGTACACAGTTCCTGGAAGCTGAAAACATCCCAGTTCTTGCATGGCCAGCATACTCACCGGACATGTCACCCATTGAGCATGTTTGGGATGTTCTGGATCGGCGTATACAACAACGTGTTCCAGCTCCTGCCAATATCCTGCAACTTCGCAGAGTCATTGAAGAGGAGTGGAACAACATTCCACAGGCCACAATCAACAACCTGATCAACTCTATGCGAAGGAGATGTGATGCACTGCGTGAGGCAAATGGTGGTCACACCAGATACTGCTACACCTGTGAGGTGGATGGATTATCTCAGCAAAGAAGTGCTCACTAACACAGATTTTTGACAAAGTTTATAGTTTTGTTCATTGTATCTTCTAGCCTTGAGTCTTCACTGATACAATGTGAGGTTAGAAATCATACGGTAAGTTATTTAATGCGGCCTTGAAAAAGATAACAATAATAACCTTTTTAGCCATTCCCAGCTCTCTCATAGGTCGATAGATTGTTTTTTGTGTCACTTTTAATAATAAACACTCCCATATGTTCTGAGAGAAAAGAATTTGTGATCGTTTCAGATTTGATAGTGACTGTGAAAACACTGATAGCGTTTCAAATACACGAGATCCACCTTTGCTTTTGCTCCAGGTTTTTTCCCATTGAAAACAGGGCCTGTGTTTTTGCAGTCCCTTCTCCTAAGCCAATGTGTGTACACAACACCTGGACTCCAGTATCTCCTGTGTAAAATCAACTACAAACAGACTTCATTGTTCAATTTTATCTAATCTAAATGAAAAAAAAAAGAGTCCAAGTAAAGATCTGGTTCTGTATTACTCTAATCCTTTTCGATCCTTTCAAGTTTCCAGGAATGGTAATGTGTCTGTCTATGATGAACGCAAGGATACACAATAAACATATCTGAAGAAACATCCATGAGATACAGCAGCATTTTAGTCAAATCAGAGTTTGCTGTAGTGGGCTATTCTGCACCATGTAAATATAAACCATAACTGAGACTGAAAAAACTGTATTTTCCGATAATTACAAGCAGTCCCAACATGAAACCCGAGCATACAGTAATTGGAGTGCTCTATGTGAGGCCCTGAATAATAATTTAGCTAATTTACTTCTACAGGTCAATTAGACCGAGCCATTGGGTCAGTCTTTCATACACCCGTGCTCTCCAGCTGAGACTACAGAACTGCTGATGGTGGGACATTTTTGATGCCACTCAGTAGGGGCAAGTAGTCGGCATCCAAATCCCCCTTGGTTTTCAATTAACATCACTCAGACGTGGTCGCTTGTAAAGAGAGATCAAAAAGCCCTTGCTAGCCCCTGGCAGCCAGGAATGTAAGTAATGCTAAAGTCCTTCATTTTGCAGTGAATAATGCATTCAAAATAAAAACAGGTCAATGACAGTGTTGGCGGGAATCAAACCCCACATATTTCTGGTCCTTATCACTCGGGAGGCTGCAAAAATCTGATGGGGGATTTCAGGAGTAAAAAGCGGGAACACTACAGGACTACACATCATTTTGCATACACTCTAAAAAATGTTGGGTTAAAAACAACCAAAGCTGGGTTGAAAATGGTCAAACCCAGCGATTAGGTTGTTTTAACTTATCGGTTTGGTTAAATGTTTGCCCAACCTGCTGGGTAGTTTTATTTAACTCAACTATTGTTTAAAAATGATATGGCTGTTTTAAAATGAACCCAAAATATGTTGGAAATTAATAATTACTAGAGGCAACAATAATAATGAAAAGGTGAGCATTTAATAGATATTTATTGTTTAATTATTATACATTCAAATAATTATTAAATGTTCATGTATTAAACATATTAATAAATGTTAATTTCCAACATAGTTTGGGTTCATTTTAAGCAAGTAATACAGTAATGTTTAAACAATAGTTGAGTTACATAAAACTACCCAGCAGGTTGGGCAAACATTTAACCCATCTGCTGGGTTAAAACAACTCAGTTGTTTTTTAACCCAGCATTTTTTTTAGTGTGTACAGTTTTTGTCAGTCTTCTATGGAAGGTACATAAAAAAATAATGCTTTAGTAAATCATAATATTTTGTCATAATTTTGAGTTCATGGCTTAAAGTCTAAACTATGTGACACAAAGTCATATTAAGTCAATTATGAGATAAAAAGTAGTGTGATATTTGTGAGATAAAAAGTCAAAATTATGACATTAAGTCATTATAAGATAAAAAAAAAATATGACTTACTAGTAAGTGGAAATTGAGAAAAAAGTCTTGTCATAATTGACTTTTTTTTTGTAATGATTGTTTATCTCATAATTTTGAATTTGTCAATTTCAATGCCTTATGACTTTTTACATTTATTTTAACATTTATCTAATAATAACTTAGCATTTCATTTCTCATTTTGATGTGTCATAGTTTAGACTTTTTATTTTGACTTAGTATGTGACAACTTTGACTTATGTCATAATTTTGTGTTGTATCTCACAAATATGACAGTATGTTGTAATTTTGACTTTTTTGTCTCATAATTATGCCCAGTTTCACAGACAAGGCTTAAACCTAGTCCCAGACTAAAATGTTACTGACATATCTTAAAATATATCAGAGCCATTGTTTTGTCTCAAGGTTTACACCAGTAATGTTTTTGTTCTAAGGCATGTTTAAAAGCTGCTTACATGTCCTAATTTATCAAAGGCCTACTCCTGGCATTATGTAAGCCTTGTTTGTGAAACCATGCTCATATCTCGTAGTTTAGACTTTTTATGCCATAATTTCATTTTTAAGCTCAAAATTATGACATAGTATGTCATTATTTCGACTTTTATGTCATAAGTATTATTTACCAAATTCTTCACAGGTTGCTTTGTGCATATTTTCTTATTCACTAAATTCACTAAACTTTTTCCATCTCTCTTTTAAAGCAGCATTGTCAGTCACAAGCCACCTGCAGCAGTGTTTTTCTTCTAGACCAGCAGAGAATGTTTTTCACTGTGTACAACTGGCAAGTCTTTCACATTTTTGAGCTGATAAAATACTCCGTTCACATTCAAGAATCCGCTCCAGTGTATTTTACAGCTGTATGTAGATTTGGTAGGTAAAAACACTGATATGTCCCAGATGGATATTATAGGGCAGTAATGTTTTTCAGGCAAGTTAATTTGAAGAATTTCTGCGAGACATAACTACTCAAAACATATTTTGTCAATTATCTGTCCTGAAATGGAGAGGAAAAGTCTGCTTCAATAATCAAATGTTGCTGCTATTCATTTGAGATGAAGAATGTGAGAATCATTAAAGGCCTTCGATAGAAACATTCAAAGGGATGAAATGTGAAGAATTCACAAGCTTCAACAAGAACATGTTTACTCCATCTGGCCTCACCCACTCATGTTTACCACATTTCAACACTGCTATGTTTGTGAGTTCTGCTTTACTAACACAACATTAGAGCCATATTCTCAGTTTAACTGCATGACATTATCAGTATCATCAGTCAGTATGCTGATATTGATGTACAGCTATAATGCACTCTTGACAGTAGTGATGGGAAGTCAGATTCATTTCTGTGAACTGGTTCTTATTGGTGAACCAGTTCATAAGTTCTTTATACATCATTACATGTGACATCTCAGCCTTGTGTGTGTATACTCATACCCATTAAAGCCATATGCAGGCATCTTAATAATAATAAGGGTGTGCATTACGTTCACTAATAAAAAAAAAAGTTCTTCTTAGCAAATAAAAATAGCTTTTTGTTAAATGGAAGTGCATTTAAGCTAGTTGACAATATTGTTAGGGGATTCAGTGGGATAAGTATAGGTGCTTAGGGATGGTCTTGTCTGCAGACACGTCCATTGTGATTCTGGGTGGAGAGGTCAGAGGCAGGCCAGGGCAGGTCTTCTATTTTTACAGCCAGGAGAATGTCAGAACCCTGTTAGCACTTGGGTGGCCAGACTGAATGATTTCGAGAGCACATGAACTAATAATCTGTTTGCTAGAAGCCATATATGGACTGTTTTAACATGGCATTGAAGTTTTGAAGTTCTAGCCTTACAAGCCATAACACAGGCACCTACATGGATGTGTGTATATATATATATATATATATATATATACTCTAAAAAATGTTTTGTTAAAAACAACCCAAGTTGGGTTGAAAATGGACAAACCCCGCAATTGGGTTGTTTTAACCCAGTGATTGGGTTAAATGTTACTACTGATTAAAAATTACTATATGGCTGGCTTAAAATGAATCCAAAATAGTTGAGAAACTAAAAATCAGACAAATAATTACTAGAGGCAACAATAATAACCAAAAGGTGTACATTTGTTATAAGCAATTCAATAAATGTTTATTGTTTATTATTCATTATCGTATTAATAAATGCTCATTTATTAAACATATGAATAAATGTTAATTTCCAGCATATTTTGGGTTAATTTTAAGCAAGCAATACAGTAATTTTTATACAACAGTTGAGTTAAATAAAACTACCCAGCACGTTGGGCAAACATTTAACCCAATCACTGGGTTAAAACAACCCAATTGCTGGGTTTGTCCATTTTCAACACAACTTGGGTTGTTTTTAACCCAGCATTTTTTAGAGTGTATATATATATATATATATATATATATATATATATATATATATATATATATATAATTTTTAAAGGCAATAATACACAATACACAATTAATACACATTAAAGATGCGTTCTTAACTGATTTTATTGTCCAAAAACTACATTACCTAAACGTTAAAGGATTAGTTCACCCAAATTTACTCACCTTCATGTCATTCCAAACCCGTAAGACCTTAGTTCATCTTCGGAACACAAATGAGGATCTTTTTGATGAAATCTGAGAGCTTTTCTGTTCCTCCATTCCTCCATAAAGAGATCGTAATCACTTTTTATGATGAACAGATTTAATTTAATTGAGCTTCGGGAAGAGGTTTGTTCTCACACACCAAGCAAGTTCGGATGAGCTTCTGTTTTTGTTCACTAATCAATATTTATATGCGAGTCGAAGCCTAAATTTAATCTGTTCATAATATAAAGCAATCGTGTCTCTTCAGAAAATTTGGACTAAACCACTCAATTCGAATGGATTAGTTTTACGATCTCTTTATGAACTTTTTGAAGCATCAAAGTGTCAGTTGCGTAGCTGTCTATATGGAGAGACAGAAATCTCTGACTTCATTAAAAATATCTTTATTTGTGTTCTGAAGATGAACAAAAGTCGGGTGTGGAACGACATTTCATTTTTGGGTGAACAAAGTTCATCTTTATATGTAATTTCAGAATTTCTAAAAAATGGCAATACTGCCAAATGTACTGATAAGTATTTATGGTAAAAAAATATACTTTAATGTCATTTCTGTTGAAACTTGTATGTCATGTATTTAAATATATTTGTTATGATGAAAATTTGTAATAATGAAGTTGCAATTTAGTTTAAATGTAACACACTACAGTTAAAATTATAATCAAGTACTGTACATGCTTTAGTATGTTAGGCAACACATCAATATAAGTGTACTTCTTTAAAACTTGAAAAAAGATTATTAAAACAATTATTTAAAATAAAAAAGAAAAAACTTTTAATGTGACATTATTACCAAGTCCATTTTAAGAAACAGTCATGAAACATACTATCTTTAAGTATACACTTAAGTGGCCTTTTATTTCATCAATATTATATTATTTGCAACTATAGTTTTTTTTTTTTAAATATACTTTTACGATTTGAAGTTAGTGCACATTCACTACAATTAAGAGCACTTCTTTTTCACAAGGGAACACATTAAAAAACTTAACAACCTACAGTAGCAACACCCTAACAACCACCCAAAAACCGCTAGTTTCACTGAGGCGACAAAAACCCATATTCAAACCAAATTCCTGGATTGTAAATAAAGGTTAATTCCCTCCTTTGACTTTTTCTTTTTTCTGCCTGAACTGCTCCTTGCTGAAGGAGGTGACAGAGGCCAGATGTCAGGTTTGATGAGGTGTGAAATACAGCCATACACCTTTTCTCCCTTCTTTCTAATCTAAAGCCAGCAGACCTTTAGTGCCTCACACCTCTCTGTCTCTCTCATCACAATGCCAGAACATTTTCCCTGTGCTCCACTAAGGCAATGGTTTTGACCCTAAGGAGTCTTTCCAGAAGCACATTATCAATGTGAACTGAACGGGCCAGTCTTTCATTATCTAACAGAATTAGGATAAGGCAAGAATGTGCGGGAGCAGTAACATCAGTCAAGCCTTCAGGCAAACTCACCCCACTCTTCTCCCTTCATTTGCTTTGAAAATACCCACTAAATTGATAGTAAGATTTGATTTTCTACTTAAAGTTTTACACTTATGTCCACAACCAAGGTACAAGTTGACCAACAACAGTGAAGAATTATAATTGTCCGTAAGACCCTCTCAGGCCAGTTTCATATCCGTATTACCTGACTGAGTCATGTGTGTCTGTGGTTTCGCACACTGGCTGATCCTACGCATGAAGAATTTGACTCAACGCAGCTGTGCATGGTTGCAGTTATGAGTCACGTATAATATAACTCAAGTAGAGGAGAAGAGCCCCACTCAAGAATCTGTCACCGCTAAAACGTTCACATCTGATATCACTCTGTTTCTTATGTTGGTTTGCTTGAGGTTGAAACACCTGTGTGACACTCTCCTCCCATTGTCTTCCTTCATTCACACACACTGATCATCAAAAGTGCCATTTAATGAGAATTGCAGCTGCTTATTAAACTAATTTAGTCTGTATAAAACATAAACAATCACAAGAATGACAAACACATTCATATCTGCTTTACAGGGTTCCAATTACAACCAAAAAAGGTTTTATAGACAAATGTTACAACTGTTTTGTTCCACAAAACTCTTTATTCTCTAATTCTTTTGAAATACATCTGTACTGGTGCTTTATAGACACAGAAACCAATATGCTCATTTGAAGAATCTAAAATCAATACCTTTTTTAATAGCCAAAGAGATTAGATAGATAGATAGATAGATAGATAGATAGATAGATAGATAGATAGATAGATAGATAGATAGATAGATAGATAGATAGATAGATAGATAGATAGATAGATAGATAGATAGATAGATAGATAGATAGATAGATAGATAGATAGATAGATAGATAGATAGATAGATAGATAGATAGATAGATAGATAGATAGAATGTATTCAATTTGTTTCTGGGCTAAAAAGTTGGTATTTACATTTTTATCGATATTTTATAGGTTGTGTTATATGTTGATAAACTGTTTCAGTTGCGGACAAAATGCTTCTGTAATTTACACTAAAACAAAACAAATGGCTTATAAATTGCTTCTCATTTAAGCTGATGTTTGATTTTAATTTCTTAGTAATTAAACTCAAATCTGCCTCTCTGCCACATGTTTTTCTAGTTAACACCAAAGCAACACTAGCAACTGTAGTTAAAAACAGCATTCTGCATAATAAAGTTTGTGGCTAAAGCTTGTGGGTTTTCTATGAGCTCAATTTTGATGTCATTAAAATGACATCGGTCCAACTACCTGTGGAACTCATCTGATGAATGTTTTTCTGAAGATAACCCCATGTTCAACCAAGCAGGTAACACCTCAGAGTTCAAATTACAGGTTTCTAAATATCCTCCAACACCTCAGCCAGACAAATTACTACCTGCGCTGCAAATCCAGGTGTTGCATAGAGCCGACTGGGTGAAGCAATGACCGTTCAAAGCGTAAGATCACGTATTGAGTCACACCACTTACCTTTTCTCCATGGGGCAAGGATGGCAAAAGACTTTTGCCAGCTGAACACCATGCTTGGTTTCCTCTTCTTAAGACTCATTGTTGATGTGCAAAACTTCAGTAGTTTTCAGTGTCGAGAGGAAAAATACCTCCTCAGTGGCTTATTCAAGCACACCTCATATCGTAATGCTGATTGATCTTCCTTCTCCTCAGCAGAGTGCTCAAATTGTTCAAATGTTCCAGAAATCTGTGCTGCTTTGGGTATATCCAGTTTTAAACATATTGCCAGAATAGTTTCATACACGAGTGTATGTGAGAGAAGGAGGCTGGTGTGTGTGCTGTCCTCTCGCTGAGGAGAATGAGCAGACTGCCTACAGCAGGACCATCAGCAGCTGGAGGAGGGGTGACGGACTGCCAGATGGAGGGAGGGGAAACCTTTGTGTGTGTGTGTGTGTGTAGAGAGAGAGAGAGAGGGAGAGATAGTAGAAGTTGGAAAATGTGCAGTCATATTCCAATGAATAAGAATTCTTCTCAGAAGAATCCACCTCATTAAAGCTAACATACTGTTGTTGTACAAACTTGGGTTTGAGGTCAATCTACATCCACTAAACTCAGCACAATCCTGCATCCTTGAGCTACATCCACAGAACTTTGCACAGAACATTTTTTCTACATCTACATTTATTTTCTTGTGTTTCCTCCCCATTTTAGGTCACATATAGGGCCAAGAAAGACATGTTAAATTGTATTGTGGTGTACTTCAAATCCTAACGGTTTTAAATTTGCTCAGCATTGCAGATAATATAATATTAATGAAAAGTCCAATTAGCCTAAGTGTTTTAAAAAAGCACACTTTTCATGACTTCTTTTAAAAAGTGCACTTTATAACCATTTCAAATTGTAAGTTTCACTTTAAAATGCATTTTAACTGATTATGTTTCAATAATTGTTTGTCAAGTTTTACAGAAGTATTTTGATGTGTTGATTAGCGTATAAAGCACATGTAAAGTACCTTGAAAATGTATAACTTTAGTGTGTTATTCAATATTAAAGTTACTGTATTTTAAAAGAACTAATTGCAACATTATCATTACAAATCTGTAATTGCAAATATATTTAAGTACATGGCATACAAGTTTAAATACGCTGTAAAAAAAAAGAATTGTTGGTTTAACTTTAAAAAATAAGATACCTGGTTGCCTTAAAGTTTTGAGTTTATTGAAATTAAAAATTTGAGTTGATACAATGAAGGCAATTGGTTTAATCAACAGAAACTCAAAATATTATGTTATCTAAACCATAATGAAATATCTGAACTACATTAATTATTCAAGTTGATTTGACAAAAAAAAAAAAATCATGAAAATAAATTTTTGTAGAAATTGTTATATATCCATACACTTCTTTAAAGCTGCAGTCAGCAACTTTTTTTGTGTTAAAAATTTACAAAAATGATGTAATGAGAATATACAACATGAATCCATTTTCCAAACCGTGTTTTTGTCCAATCCTGAATCATTATGGCACATTTATAATAAGTGTTTATATTCGGACTATTTCAGACCGGACTGGTAGGACTCGCCGCAGAGTATCACAGTAACTGCGTGACTCGCCATAGACATACATGGAGAAAAGTAGCTCCGGCTAGAATGTTCCTCTGCAAGACGCGTGCAGTTCTGTTTATTAACCACTAGAGGGCCAGAAATCGTGGACAGCAGCTTTAAGCATAACAATAGATTAATGAAATTATTTAATATAAATTTAAACTGTAATAAGTGTCCAAAAACATTATATTCAGTTCAAACTTAAGCATATTCTTTCACAAGATGTAATATAAGTCTAAGGTGTCACCTGAATGTGTCTGTGAAGTTTCAGCTCAAAATAAAAAAAATTTAACTGCCTATTTTGAGGCATCATTAACTATGCACCAATTCAGGCTGCGGCCCCTTTAAATCTCGCGCTCCCTGCCCCCGACCCCCTCAAGCTCTCGACTATAAATAAGTGTATAAACAAAGTTCACACAGCTAATATAACCCTCAAATGAATCTTTACAAGATGTTCGTCATGCATGCTGCATGCATGCTTCGGATCATGTATTTGGATGTTTACATTTGATTCTGAATGAGTTTGATAGTATGCTCTGTGGCTAACGCTAACATTACACACTGTTGGAGAGATTTATAAAGAATGAAGATGTGTTTATGAATTATACAGACTGCAAGTGTTTTAAAATGAAAATAGCGACGGCTCTTGTCTCCGTGAATACAGTAAGAAATGATGGTAACTTTAACCACATTTAACAGTACATTAGCAACATGCTAACAAAATATTTAGAAAGACAATTTACAAATATCAGTAAAAATATCATGATATCATGGATCATGTCAGTTATTATTACTCCATCTGCCATTTATCGCTGTTGTTCTTGCTTGCTTACCTAGTCTGATGATTCAGCTGTGCAGAGATCCAGATGATAATACTGGCTGCCCTTGTGTAATGTCCTGAACATGGGCTGGCATATGCAAATATTGGAGTCATACATATTAATGATCCCGACTGTTACGTAACAGTTGGTGTTATGTTGAGATTCGCCTGTTTTCCGGAGGTCTTTTAAACAAATGAGATTTATATAAGAAGGAGGAAACAATGGAGTTTGAGACTCACTGTATGTCATTTCCATGTACTGAACTCTTGTTATTCAACTATGCCAAGGTAAATTACATTTTTAATTCTAGGGCACCTTTAAAGCATATTAAAGTACCCATTTTCAAAGTGCTTAAGTGTACTTCTTTTTAAAGGGTGACCTTAAAACTTCAGGGCTTTTAAAACCTATTTAAACTTTTAGACAAGATGTTGACAAGCCAACATTTTACTAAAAGAAAATGCCAAAGAAACATGAAACTGAAAAATATCTTCTCACTAATAGACAAACACACTGAGATGTAAAGAAAATTGATCAACAAATTGCTCTCAACATAAGTTACACATATGTTACACATAATTATAATGCTCATATTTCAATATCCAATATTAAATTGTACAAATATGGCCAACCATTCCTAGAAAAAGATGGAATTCAGATGCACCCACACACTACAGTTTTCACAGTCACAGTGAAAGGCTTTCTCAGACGCTCCTTAGTTCAGACGTGGGAGGGAAAGTTAGAAAAGATTAAATGAAGCGTCCCATTGTTCTGAGAAAATAAACAATGCAGTAATTTGTAACATTTGTGTAATGTTTATTATAGCCTAATTATATCTTTAATGACAGATAAGGTTTGTTTTTCTGACACTACTGCTGACATCTGAAGCCATTCTTGTTCTCAGTTGTTTTGGTAAAGAACAGGTGAGGACATTAGTTGGGTGTCGAGTGGTTAGAGATCGCCCTGGGCTAGAAGATGAAGCTAAGAATGGATAATTACCTCAGACAGGCCTGGACAATGCTGAGGTCTCCAAATGCAGTCTCATTGTAAACCAAATGAAGAGCATGAAAGGTTTCCTGGATTTGTAATGCCTGTTGAATATGATTATTTAATTGCCACTAGCTTCCATGAAACCTTTGTTATGCAGTCAACCATCACACAAAATTTGACTTTTTACTGTGAAGATGTTTTTTAGTTCCCGACCCCACACAAACTTTCTAAAACAACTGTTACAACAAAACCACAACTCTGAAAATTAGAAAAACAGACTATCATTATTCAAATTTTCTGAAATAATACGTGGTCTTACAATAGCTTTTATAAGATACAAATTACTTGTCCACAAGACCTTTTTAAAGGATTTTTTCAAATAATGCTACATTGTTTTGAGGTGTTATATTATTTTCATTAAATTGTAATTTTACAAGTCAAAATGTTTGAATAAAAATATTTCAGTTCCACTTTATAATGCCACTTTTTACAAGATATAAATAAGTCTCTGATATCTGATAATAACATACAATCAGTGCTGGGTTATAAGCTCCATTACTGATTCCAAATTACATGAAAAAAAATTGTAGTTAATGTAATCGATTACATTACACATTTTAGATAATATAATCAGACTACTTTTAGATTACTTTTAGATTACTTTTGACCTAACTCGTTTATCACATTGAATTGAATAGGATATTATTGTATCATAATGATATAAAAAAATAAAAATCCATTCTTTATCAACAACATGAAATGCATTACATTTTGCATTATTTAATGTAATCTTAGTTAAGTACTTAATTTTTGGAATCTGATTACGTTATCCAGATGTAATCAGTTATACCACAGTTCCATGATGGGAACACATCTCCGAAAAGTCTCAAGTTAGATGTTCCCTGTAGACTGTGCACAAATACATCTGGTTGTTTTATGGAGCCACACAGATAGGATGTACAACAATAAAGAAAAGTTGGACAAATGTATGTTTACTTGGGAACCTACAATGTGATTTTTACAATGTCTTGTTGGTCTTGGATTCTGCCGACATTTATCTCTCCAGATTTGAAGCTCTGTATTTTGAACTGTTATATAAGTCTGACTTTGAAAAGCATTGTAGTGGAACATTTCATGCTGCTTTGGAGCTTCATTGGTGTGTGGCTATAGCTTTGCAATGGGGGTACAGAAGCACTCCTGTCATAAGAAACAGCTCTGAGAGAGTCTGTAAAATGAGTGGAATGTTTTAACACTGATCTTATATTACATCATTTATTTGAAGATTAAATATGCAGGGGAGTTGGATTTCCCTAATGGAAACTAAAGTGTAATCAGGTGGGCCCTTTCAAAACCAGAAGGTCACAGCGATTAGGCAATACTAAGTTATGATTTCACAA
Source organism: Chanodichthys erythropterus (assembly GCF_024489055.1). NCBI lineage: Eukaryota > Metazoa > Chordata > Actinopteri > Cypriniformes > Xenocyprididae > Chanodichthys > Chanodichthys erythropterus. Next base: position 9,562,248 of record NC_090225.1, read on the forward strand.
TTAATATTGAATTTCACTCAAAATACTATACACAAGTGGTCAGCTGCTGAATCGTTCTTGTGTTTTGATATTATCTGAACTGAAAAGGAAGGTGAGCAATATAGTCTCACATTAGTAACATATGTTCTTTATTTCTGGTCATTTTCATACCTTGGTTTGTTGTAGAAATGGACATATGAAAGTTCATTTGGAAGTATGAGAGGTTAATAATTTTCAGACCTGCCGCAGTGACGTATTGAATATTTTCTTTAGATGTTGGTTTTGCTTCACTGGTAACGTCACTAACAATGATTCACGGATTCATAAACTATGAGTGTGTAACTAACTAAAAATCAAAAGGCGATACATGATACAGGTGTGATGCTTATAATTGTAATAATTACAGAGAGTAGAGGGAAATAGGTCATAGGGGGAGTGACATACAGATTACAGGGGAGGAATCAGTGTCAACTTTACTTCTTGTTTCAACCTGCACAGTCCCTTAAAATCTATAAAACTTAACATGGTAAAATGGATGCTGATTAATACATGGTTGTAGTATCAGCTATGATGCAAAACATACATTCAATATGCATATTTCTATTAGATAACAACTTTCACAATCTAGCTTAATTAATTTTCTTAATAGTTTTAATTACAGTTTGTGAAAAATTAAATAACATATTCATATTTCAGATTGAATTTTTAAGTATAAATATTGCAATGTTTTTTTAATCTTTAAATAGCTTTTATAATAATAAGACAAGAATGACTTTACTATTAAACATATTTTTAGAATTTTAGAACTACTTTTTACAAGATTTTCTCAAATAACACTAGATTGCTTTGACCAAATTACATTGTAATTTTGTCCTTGTTTATCTCATAATGCTTGTTGGCTGACTTTAGTCAGGATTATAGTTCATATCATTTCAAATCTTTCTCCAAATCGCACACATCGCCTTGTGGGAACAACAAAGCAGTTTATTACTGTATAAGACCGTCATTCTCTTGAGATTCTGACATCTCAGGGAGCAAAACAAGCAGAGATGTTTATAAATGACTTGAGAGCTGTATATCTTGGCATGTTTATTAAATATTACAGTCCAAGCAGATTCGGGGTAAGCAGAACCATATGGGCCTCCAATCTTTTGAATTAATACTTTTTTGCTGATAGTAAGGGCATATCTGATTCAGATGTCCAAATTTTTATTTTAAGTGTTTGACACATTTCCATTTTTCTATCCTTATATCAGATGGTTTTCATAGTCCAGTTTCAGGTGTTCCCTGTTTTGATGAAAACCAGAGATATGTTCCACAACAACATTCACACAGCCCCAGAGCACCTTTACTGTGTTTGATATTCTGCCACATGACTTTAAATCAAAGTTTCTTTGATGAAGTCAGACAGAACAGTGTATTTTCGGCTTTTGCAGCTGTGGTGAAGCCGGAAAGACCCCCCAAACACCATTTTTCCCCAAACTCCCCAAACATTTTCTCTAATCTCATTTCCTCAAATTGAGGACCGTGCAACAAAGACATCAAATGGAAAGTGGGCATCAGTTGAAAGTTGATTTTTCCTACTTCTGGTGACATGTCCTTCAGCACATTGCCAGAAAGGATGTACTTTTCTTCTTTAGAGATTTGTTTACGCGATTTGGGGTTTTCCTTTTTATTATTTTGTGGGTAGGCATCCTTTTACATGTTTATCAACTGCTCAGATCAGTCTAATTTCAGCGTAAATGCTTGACATTAAAGAGAAGAGGATGTTGCCTAAATCAAGAATAACCAAATTAGTGGTAGTTTACTTCCAGAAAACTTGCCACTTTGGGTGATCGGGAATGTAGTTGTTTTGATGTTTTTCTCCTATAAAAACATGAGAGCTATCAGTATTTCTGCCATCCCAAATCTGACTTGATTATATTTGGCTTTTTCTCCATTTCAGAGGTGTTGACTTTACTTCAGGCCAGTGTTTACATGAATATTGCAGGAATTGGGTCAGATGGGGCGGGGGCTTCACACACTCTGTTAGATATCTGTGACCTTAGTTATTAAGTTATTCTTTATGTTATCTTAAGTAACACTGCCTTTCTGATGGCGTTTGACGGATTAAAAAAATATTGGGTTTTCCAAAGCTTCAGCTTCATGAAATTCTAGGGTGAAAAAACAGAAAAACAATCTCTCCCCAAATTAAGAAGACACCCTTGAAGCTGAGAAAATGCTGTAAGTGTTATAAATAACTGTGGCTTGCTTAGTTCTATCAGACTTTGGCTGTTTGTTCTCCCAAAACTGAAAAAAAAAATTCTCACCATCATGTTGTTTCAAAACTGTATGACTTTCTTTCTTTGGTGGAACATAAAAGAAGATCTTGTGCAGAATGTCCAAGCTGCTCTTTTCCACAGAATAAATTCAAACAGTGTATTGTGCATGGCTCACAACCTTTTATTTTCAGTCTTTGGGTAAACTTTTAAATATGTTTCAGATATTAACTCTTTCCCTGCCATTGACAGAAATACCCGCCATATCAGCAATCCATAGCCGCTTTTCCACCGTCAGGCCAAATGGTTCTAAGAACGGTAAGGAATGGTTCCAGACAGTTATATTTCCACTGGAGCTTGGTTCGGCACAGCAAAAATACAAGCTGCTCTCTGCCCAGAATTCTCACCTTGCTGGTAGAATGCATGTAGTGATATGGTCGCTATTTACATCTCATACCGTCTGTAAACTCTTACGTTACCAAGGCAACAGCTGACACATTTGTATTACATTCCAAAGAGCTCTGTTCACATCAGCCCCACGGTGGAAAATGAAACCATTTTGTACTGCATTTTACAGGACACTGGCCGTTATTAGTCATTTTCTGAAATAGTACAGAATCTCCTGATCAAAACACATGTGAAGAAGAAGCAGAAACAAGTGATAGAAGCATTGCTTACACTCATGTAAAATAATGCAATCATTAAACATTAAACAGCATATGTACCAAAACTGCCTAACATTACAGTATGAAATGTGACCCAGGAATAGCAGGGGTGTTTCCTCCGAGGAGGCAAGGGAGGCAGTGCCTCCTCAAAAAATGGTATGAGAAAATAATCCATACTACAAAAATAAACAAAATGTGACATTAAAAGTGTATAAATTACTATTTTTTTTTCTAAAGTAACACTGTCCAACAGTGACACCAGCTGGTAAAGTTATAGTAAAAGGCTCTCTTGCCTCCCCTGAGACCATTGAGTTTTAACAAACCCCCATAAACTGAGTGCAGTGGTTTGATGGAGGGTAATTGAGAATGAATGGGGGAAGAGGCAATGCCTCCATCGCGCTGTGATTGAATATGATTGGTGTGTGTGATAAATCCCGCCTCTTGTTTTTGTGTCTGAATTAACAAAATCATGGCGCTAATGGGAAGGCAAATTAAAAAGTACGTAAGCAACTCAGCCACCGCTTTGTCACATCAAAATCAAACGTTTTTTTAGTGAGTAATCAGCTTGGTGAAATTAAAGATATTACACTGCCCGGCCAAAAAAAAAAGTTGCTGTTGGGATTTTAATAGGAAAATACTTAAGAATCTATGAATGGATCATTATTACAGTGATTATGTTTATAACATGTTATATGTTTGGCAATGGTTCATTTGAACCTTAAAGACACTTAAATATATATATATATATATATATATATATATATATATATATATATATATATATATATATATATATATATATATATATATATATATATATATATAAACTGTGAGGACTTCATTTCAGAACACCACTGCATGCCACTGAGGAAGAGTTATAAGTCTGTGAATTTTTGGGGGTGTTGATGCACTTGATCTACTCCATCTGTTAAGCCTACATTTAAAGTTTATCTTGACAAACTTTGCTTTTATACTTTAACTTTCTTATGTTCACATTTAAAGTGCAATTCTAAATCCTGATTGCTACCTCTATTAAAATTCAATTTACGTTTACATAAATGTAATTTAAAAGCTTTCTCAATTCAACTAAGAATAGTCAACAACATTCATAGTCAACAAAGCTGTCAGTCATATCAGGTAACAAGCTGAGCCTTGTTGGCAACAGCACAGAAAAGAGAATAAGGTAAGAGCAGCTGTTTTTTTCCGATTCTCCCATTCATAAAACAAAGACAGGAGAAAATAAAAATATCTCTGAAAATCTCCCTGCTGTCTATGCACATTTAAAATGATGACATCACTGGCTACACCTGCATGATGTTTTCCTCATGCATTAGCACATGTCTTCATCACATCGTCATTTGATCTCATAAACAGTGAATAAACCTATATTTATCTTGAATGAGAGGACAATAAAGCCGGTCTTTAAGCAGGATGATTTATGATGAGTACAGGAAACCTTGAAGTGTTGGTGACAAAGACTCAGACAAGTTCCCTCGTGTGAACTCCCTGACTGTTGCCACAAAATTAAGAACAATGGGGACAACGGCAGCGCTACGGTCAAGTAGAAAAAATGAAGACAAGGAACAAAGTAAGCTTTCAGTGGGCCAGCACCTCCACATCTTTAAACAGAGATAAATCCAACAAGAAAAAAGGAAATTAGATGTCTTTAATACAGATTTTTTTTCCCTTTCATTTCCACTTTTCATCAGGAAAGTCCTTTAAGGATGATGAATCACTTGTGAGAAAGAAGTGTACTTAATTTTAATGGATTGGACTTGTAGTGTACTTCAAATCGTAAAGTATAGCCTATTAAAAAAGGTAAGATTGTTTCTTAACACACTTAATTACACTTTAGAAACTTTGTTTTCTTTTCAAATTATGTTTTACTTTTAAGTACAATTTAAATAATTATGTTTTAATATTTTGTCATGCTATAAAGTACACTGTTTTGATGTGTTGACTTACTAAATCACATGTAAAGTATGTTCTTGATTATAATGTTAACTGTGTTATTTGATGTTATAAAGTTAATATATTTTAAATGTAATAAATTGCAACTTCATTTCAAATGTGTAATTACAAATAAATTGTATTAATAGGCTACGTGATATAGGCCTACACGTTTTAGTGCAATTGCATTATAGTATATTTTAGTTTTATTTTGCAAAAACATTACATTCTGTTTGCACTTAAGTACATATTTTAAATATGTTATTTCCATAAAAGTGTACTAGTGTACTTCTTTTTTACAAAAGATGACACATTACAGGTCATAATGTAAATATAAGGTTGTAAGCTATACATCAGTGAGAGAAGAGTAAAATAAAGGGGCACACTTTAAAATAGCAGACAGAGACCTGCAATGGAGGAAATTGGTTAATAGGTCATTTCCATATGTTTACAGGCAGCCAGCTGTCCATGATAACCTTCCTGATAACCCGGATGTATCCCCCACTACTCCAACTTAACACGCCCTGCACATGCATGACCACCATATTTCAATTCATGTTATTATCCTGAAAGAATTCATAGCTGAAAGTCTCCACTTACACTCCATTGTTTGGTTATCACCCCTCCTACAAATTTCAGTCAGTTATTTGCTAAGGTGATATTACCGCTGAGTTCTTTGTGTTACACCAAAATATGTAAATCATGTAGTGTTTGTTTAGTGCAAATAGCTAATGACTATTGAATTTTTCAGTACTTATTGAAATATTAAGTTATTGAATATTACGGTTTTATTTATGTATGTCTTTGTTTGGTTGCGTCAATATTGGGAAAAAAACTATGTTCAAAAATGTTCCACTCTTACGAAATAGCACACCAAAACTTTCTTGATTTATAACTGTATAGCCTACGGAGCCCCGCATGTGATATGCAGGAAAAAAATATGAATTAACAATTCGTTCCTCTGACTTACTAATTCGTCAGCACGTTTTATTAATACGTTCCCTCGTTTTAAAGGATTAGTCCACTTTTAAATAAACTTTTCCTGATAATTTACTCACTCCCATGTCATCCAAGATGTCCATGTCTTTCTTTCTTCAGTCGAAAAGAAATTAAAGTTTTTGATGAAAACATTCCAGGATTCCAGGTCAAAGTTTGAACTAATTGTTAAATACTATTGAACTAGCATATTAAATATAAAAATTAGTTCAAACTTTGACCTGTGGAGGGCAGTAATACACTTAGCAGTCTACACTGCTGGAATTCAAATAGAGAAGAAGAAGAGAGCTAGTTCAAGATGAGCATTTCTGGTTAAAATGTATAAAATTTTAATTTTTTTTTTTTAGAAAATGAATGATTGTTTCTCTAGATAAGACCCTTATTTCTCGTCTGGGATCATGTAGAACAATTTGAAGCTGCAAAGAAAATAATTTTGACCTTCAACTGTTTGGTGCCCATTGAAGTCCACTATATGGAAAAAAATCCTGCAATGTTTTCATCAAAAACTTTAATTTCTTTTTGACTGAAGAAAGAAAGACATGGACATCTTGGATGACATGGGGGTGAGTAAATTATCAGGAAAAGTTTATTTAAAAGTGGACTAATCCTTTAAGTATCACGTGCATGATACAATAAAGTCTGTAGTATCTGTCAGGGGTTAGTAAGTAATGAAGCAGACGAGACCAGAGTAGCGAACTTTATCCATTTTGTTTAGCCATTCACTTTCGTTCTCACACACATTACATAGCCACGATTTAGTGAGGGTATATTTACACAACAATGTTGTACTAAACACTGGAAAGTTTTTCCTTTGCATTTTTCACGTACAGATCAATGGCAACCGTGTCCACGAAAGGACCAAAAACACTGTATTATGCTGCCAGGCCAGTAGTTGGCGATGTCACTTTGTAAAGAAACACTACGCGCCTTTAGACTGAACACGTAATACGCATGCGCATGACGTCACCATTTTCGCAATTCACATTTTTGTAGTTTACAGTACAACGGTATAATTTTCCAAAACTTCTTTGTGTTTTCAGGCCCCCAAAAACGTCATTGTCGTAAATGAAATGCCAAAATGTATAAAAAGTTTTACGTTTAAGTTGAAAACGGTGTCGTGTAAACAGCCCCTAAAACAAGACAACATATTGTTAATTCTGAACCACAAGATATATATTTATATTTATATTTGTCTGCATGTCATGTCATCGTTGTAGTACTGTAAGCAACATCCTACTCTTAATGTTTTTTTCAGTTCAAACTGACTGTTTTGAAGTGATAAATCCATATTACATTCATCTTAGCAGGTTTGCCAAGTCAGAATATGAATTTTTTTTATTTCTAATGTTGGATGCAAAAATGGTACAGATTTTCCTGTAACCCTTTAACAGTAAGGTTCATGTAGTTATATTAGTTAACTCAATATTGCACTCGATATTGCATGTTAGCTAATGCATTAACTAATGTTAATAAATGAGACCTTATTGTAAACCGAGACAAGTCTCGATTACATTTTTTTGTGGTAATCAACATAATGCCACATATATGCTGTCGCTTGAACTTGACTTGTATTGAATCCAGAATATTCATTTAATATAGACTGTGACCTGTAGAGAAAAAGTCATTGTATTTATTTATTTTTTTACAATGACCTGAATGAATGAAAACCTTCCCAGACACATTCTTTCTATATCACTGGATGTGATGTGAAGCTATTGGATTTCAAGCATAATTTGGGCAGGTTTGGCCTCAGGCTCCTGTGGCATCTGCAGCGGCTCAATCTTCAAGATGGAAGAAAGGAAGGAAGGCCGATGCCGAGCAGACACGTGACGCGGAGCACACACTCTCCCAAAGGAAAGATAAGACTGCTCTGGGACAGTGCGCAAGAGGGAGTCCTGTCCTTTGACGAAAAGCTGTTTTGTAAATGGATCTGCTCTTATCAAGCGTGAAGAATTTCAGAGCCACCTTTGTTTCACTACTGTTGGCTTATACTCAGAGTCCACTGAGTGTGCACTCAAAATCAAATTAAAAGCAATAAAGCATGAGTTGACATGTTTTTCAGCAAAGCTCAATTATGTCCATTGATCATGCATTACTAAGATTGCAAAAAACATTTTTAAATGAATATGTGTTAGATTAACTTAAAGAATTATATTCATATTTAACAGAAGCACAGTCTTCTACTGAATAAAGCCATTGGAAAAAGGACAGTATTAATGGGCAATACAAATTTTAATTAATACAGATCAGAAGTGGTGACAATTCATTACAGAATGTGAAAAAACAAAAATAGTAAGTATATTATGTTTATAAGGGTATTTCCATATAAATGCCCTACTGCCCCACACATAAATAGCCAATAGCAAGGCCAGGCTCACCTAATTTGAACTCAACTAGTAGGAAACAAAGAAAAGCAAAAAATCGGCTCTCTGCTGACACCTTGTGGATAATTCAGACCACAGCATTTAGTGTCACACAAAACTAAATCTATCTATCTATCTATCTATCTATCTATCTATCTATCTATCTATCTATCTATCTATCTATCTATCTATCTATCTATCTATCTATCTATCTATCTACAGTATCTACCTGTCTGTCTATCCATTTGTCTATCTATCTACAGTATCTGTCTTTGCGATGATTTAAAATTGTTAAACTTGTGTGACCACACGTCACGACAAAGAACCAACGTAATACTACGTACGTTGCTTGGCAACCGTAAAAGTCATACCGTTTAAGAGAGGAATAATTGTTTATTATTATTGTAAATAAATATAATTGTTAATTGAACACTGGTGCTTTTTTAACATTGCTGTTTCCGCCGTCATTTTAGGTTGTGCGCAAGTGATTTTTACCTTGAGCAAAGTGTGTTTTTAGCACGACATGAAGCGGAGTAACACCCCTCGTCGCTCTTATTAATCATCCTTCGTCAAGTTCGCTTTCATATCAGCCTATAGCTAATTTTACATTAATATAAGATGTATGCGAGCGATGTGAGACCGGACAGAACTTGACCAAGGTAACGTTAGTGCTTCAAACTTTTACCATCTACACATCTTTGTACCACAAACAGGTTTGAGTTTTCCACTTCCAATAGCTGTTCAGTCATGACTCACATGAACGAAGTTACCAGAGGAATTTCATATGGGTTTTTAGAATAGCGGTTTTCAATTTATGTGTAAATAAGTTTGTGGATAATTTAAGAGACTTCACTTTTGTTCGACGACAGAAATTACAGAGACATACATACAACGTGAATCTGAAGCGATTGAAAACGCTAATTCTCTTCAAAGTGTTACGGCTGAACAGCTCTATACAGTGTGTGTGTGTGTGTGTGTGTGTGTGGCGGATAGATCAAACGAGTCACCCTCAACTTCCAAACTCCACTTTGTTGCACCGAATGAACTGTACTTTCGCGGGAAATATCAACTAGGCTGTTTGCATTCACACCGCAGTATAAGGGGTGAACATTAATACATTTCAAACGCTTAGACTTGTTTAGAAGCTTGTTTACAAGAAGAAGCCCTCATGAGTATATAAAATTGTAATTCTACGGTTAGAAATAATATATTTTTTATAGTATTGCAATATATCGAGTCATTAAACGACTAAAGTTTAGACGCCCACCCCTCCAATTGTGAGCTGTAATGGTTTCGTCCACAGTGGCGCGAAACACCTCGCGCCTTACTACAAAGTTTCACGTTACAGGCGCGCGGTCGGTGAATCTGCTGGCGGTGTGTCTGGAACTCGTGTGCTTTTAGGAGTGTTTGTATAATTTTTGTTTTGTTTTGCACGAAAAAAGTCCATTCGGTTACATTTATGCTATTTGCATTAAGCTCTGCAGTTACGAAACGCTTCTGTATTTTTGTTGTGTAAGGCTTTGTTGTATATTAGCTAATCAGGTCGTTAGACATAATTTGCTTTACGTACTGAACTGCACTACAGACGTTTGATAAGGTTTTAGAGACGTTTAATTCCACACCCAGTTTACCCAGAAAGCAGCAGAAATGAGTGGGTAAGTGTGCATGCAGTATGAAGTGTTGGCAGGGCCATATGCTGTAAAATTGACTTCACTTTCATGTTGCAGCATTGTCAAAGAAGAGACACGCAGTGTTTCCCCTCACTGCCCCAAACCTAATGAATCCGAAGAGCCAGAAGGTACTGCAATGGAGGAGACCACTATGGGTATGTAAAACACTAATCTCACACACACATTCACTGTATATCCTCTAGAGATGGTGGCAGACCTGTCTGTGCAAGTCCATACAACATTCAATTTAAATTCAGTAATCTCCTGCATGTTACAGAAAAAAGCCAGCCTGGGGAGATGGTTATTACCAAAGAGATGGAGGAGGAGGAGAAGCATTTAGTGGAGGAAGGAGAGAAGAAAGAGAGAGAAATGATGGAGGAGGTAAACCGTTATATAAATAACATTTATGATACGATTCATGCTAGGTTTATGACACACACACATATATATATATATATATATATATATATATATATATATATATATATATATATATATATATATATATATATATATATATATATATATATATATATATATATAAATAATGATTGTAAGTCTAGATAAATCCTGAAAAGGCTTGCAAATCTAGTTATGCATGTCCAAAATTTCATACTTTATGAGTGCAATCCTTATGATATTTTGTTCTTATCCAGTAATAAAATACTGTAAATGCAATGGAAAAATACTTTGAGCCTTTTGTATCTATTGCGGTGTTTTTATAAAAGTCAGTGTTTTTAAAAATTAAATATAATTTATCTGCATGAAAGACCTATAATCATGCTTTTTTAACAGGCCAGACAGTCGCGGGAAAAAGATTCTCAAGAGATGCGATTCAAAAGACTTCAGCACCTTTTGGAGAAAAGCAACATTTACTCAAAGTTTCTGCTCACAAAGATGGAGCAGCAGCAGCAAGAGGTGAGTATTGTTCAAAAGACAGGAAAGAGTTGTCTCACTGGGGTTTAACGATTTCCGGATATAAATCTTACATGAAGGTGTTTATCTTAAATTAACTGTAACATGGCGGACTGGTACGGATGTTGTTTGTGGGCAGAGAACTGTGAGCCAATCAAATGCCATCTTTGTTCTGCACCACCTGCCCCTGTTGTAACATTGTATAGCGACTTTAATTAAAGGCATTTAAGATCAGGACAGATTTAAGACCCGCCTCCTTTAGATTCTTCATTGCAGTGAAATATCTACTACACTACAGAAATCTAATGATTCTTTAAAGTTCTTGTTTTCAGTTGTATTGACATCAACATTGTGCACAAACTTATTGATTGATCCGTTTTGATTCAGAAATGAAAAACTTCTTTTTCTAAAAACATAGGAAAAACTTAAAAAAGAGAGACTGGAAAAGAAAGCTGCTAGTCAGAAGCAAAAGGTAAGTTTGTGATCCTGCTTTATTACAACATTTTGATCCATTTAAATAAAAGTAAACTTGTAATTATTGAATTTCATGTCTTTCACAGGGCAATGATAAAAAGACTGCAAAAGGTAGGCCCTTCAGATTGCATTTCAAAGAAGTGTTTATGCAGTGTTTGGTGTGCAATACATTAATCTGTTTATTGTTACATGTGAAGTTGAGAGAAAGAAGCGTGAAAGGGAGGAGGATTACAAAATCGCAGATGTCATGTCCAAAGAGGTGTGTCTTCAATTTTATTTGATTTTTATGACACCAATAAAGTGTGTGTATTTTAATTACTAATGTGGATTATTTTCTCTTTAAGGAAATTCTGTCAAAAGCCAAAAAACCGAAAATGGAAGAGGTAAAGTTTTATGCTTTATGGCATTGTAAAATCTGTATTATAAAACGCTGTTCTAACTCTAAAGCTCAAATTATACCCAAGTTATAGTTTTTATGCATATGTGCACACAGTCAAATACACACAATATTATACTCTATTTAATAGCGTGCTGTGCACAAAGACAGGCGGTCAACATTAGGGCTGCCCCCGACTAAAGATTTTTGTAGTCAACTGTTAGTTAATTTAAAGGTTTAGTTCACCAAAAAAAAAGAGAATTCTGTCATTTATTACTCATCCTCATTTTCGTTCAACACCAGTAAGACCTTTGTTCATCTTCAGAACACAAATTAAGACATTTTTGATTAAATCCGAGAGGCTTCTGACTCGTCCATAGACGGCAATATAATTACCACTTTAAAGTCCCAGAAAGGTACTAAAGACATCGTTAAAATAGTCCACGTGACTGCAGTGGTCCAACCTTAATTTTATGAAGTGATGAGAATACATTTTGTGTGCAAAAACAAAACAAAAAAATAACGACTTAATTCAATAATATCTTTTCTACTGTTTCATTCTCATGTTATTTACATCCAGCACTCCCAGGTTCTATGTCAAAACACTGACACATTATTGGCCAGGTCCTGCGTCAGCATCACACGCATGCATCGTGCTGCTCACGTGATCAGCTTTGGCCAATACTGAGCCGGCATTCAGACGTAAACACAGATGTCTTTAGTACCTTTCTGAACCTTGAAAGTGTGGTTTAAATTGCTGTCTATTGTCGAGTCATATACCTCTTGTATTTCATCAAAAATATCTTAATTTGTGTTCTGAAGATGAACGAAGGTCTTATGGGTTTGGAATGACATGGGGGAGAGTAATTAATGACAGAATTTTCCTTTTCCTTTTTTTTTTTTTTTTTTTTGGGTGAACTGACCCTTAAAGGCATTACCAACTGATTAAATTTTAGTCTATTAAGCCTCTTCTCACTATTTGGCAGCCCTAGTCAATATCCACTAGAAAGATTAATCTTTGTCTAGTGTCCTCACTGTTTCTCCAAAAGTTGAGTGATTAAAAAAAAGTCTTTGAGTGATTAAACTACAGTGGTGTTTATCTCAACCCCCTCAACAAGTGTGCTTAAACACGGTGATTTACTCTTCTCGAGGTCTCCAGTAAAAATGTATTGTCTCCACTTCTTCTTTGACTGTGAAGCGCACAACATCTTGTGCACAGATAGAAAAATCGGGCTGTGCGCATACAGTGTGCTTGTACTGTGCTGTTGACAAAATTTACAAAGTATACTTGGGTATACTTTGGACTTTAATTCTGCTTAAATAATAGCACTTGAAGCTGTTGTAAAAATACTGATGAACAAACCTTTGAGTGTGATTTCTGTATTAAGGCCAAGTTGCAACATTGCTTGGCAATCATGTAAAAGCAGTTAGACTAATGAACTAGATTATGTTTCTTGATGTTTTGTAAAGGAGGCACATACATCAGTAAAACTGGAAGCTGAGGATATAGAGAAGCTGAGTGACACAAACTCGGATATTAAAGGCAGGCTGTCTGAGACTTTGCGGGAGAACAGCAAGCAGATGCTGGACCCAGACAGAACTGTGAACGGCAAACCGGTACCTGCACAGCAACCCAAACTCTTCACTGGGGGTGTGATGAGGTGGTACCAGGTGGAAGGCATAGAGTGGCTCAGGGTAAGTGCTTCCTGGAGGCATTGAGCAGATGACCAGCAGAGGGCAGTATAGTAGTTCTGAAGAGGGTTGGATGATGTTCAATATGTGTATGCTTTGATATTATGTGTTTGCTGATTAAATTTTAACCAAACACCCATCTGTCTTAATGCTTTTATACTTGTGATTTGCAAGACAAGGATGTTGTGTAAATGTTTATATGTTTGTATAATGGTTAATAAACTGTTCTGCCTGCTTTGCAGATGTTATGGGAGAATGGTATCAATGGTATCCTGGCTGATGAGATGGGTCTTGGGAAAACCATACAGTGCATTGCCCATGTTGCCATGATGGTAGAGAAAAAGGTCCTTGGGCCTTTTTTAGTTGTGGCTCCCTTGTCCACTCTTCCCAACTGGATCTCAGAATTTAAACGCTTCACCCCAGAGGTGAGAATCATTAACTATAGTTCAACTTCATTGAAATGAATGCTTTAAGACAAGAGCTAACAATTTGAGAGCTTTCATCCATTTGACTATTGATTGACTCTTTTGTTCTTGCTCTGTTAAGGTGTCTGTCCTGCTGTATCATGGTCCTCAAAATGAGAGGATGAACCTGGTGAAAAAGATCCGTCAACACCAGGGTCCCCTCAAAATGTGCCCTGTTGTTGTTACATCCTTTGAAATTGCAATGAGAGACCGGAAATTTCTTCAGGTAAACAGATCTGCCGTTGCATATTTGGCACAAAAACATAGACTAGCCTAATTTGAATCCAAAAAGTAAGGCCGGTCACTGATCGACTAGCAGTTAGGGTTAAGACACTGTTAACATTGTGGCTATGTTTATGCCACTGATCCTTAGTCTTGTTGTGCATTAATTAATTAGGACAAGACTTTTTGTATGTTCAGTCTTTCATCAAATTGTCTAATTTTTTCAACATGGAAACATGTGTCCCTTCTGCCACTTAAACAAAGATTAATGCAAATGTGGTGAATTTTATAAATTTGAATTTAACGGTGGTAAAGAGGATGTTTTGTTTTATACATTTTTGCAATATTACTTGAAACTGTCTTTACTAACTGATAAAAGACTCTTTATTAGGTGCACTGAAATGAATATTATTAATATACATCATCTGTGCACGAGGTAGGGCCTTAACCTCAGCCAATCATTGACGCGATCATCGCGTGAACGATTGGCCCTCTGGCTTGTCAATCACTGCCATGACGTTCCTTGTGAGAGACGCACGGCTGCGCGCTCTAGTAACTTTCCACACTCTACATGCGCCGCATGCAATGTTTTTGTCAGGAGACAGGAGTAACAACTGCAGATTATGAGTTACCTGCGGTGAGTCCGACATAATGAATCCACTAAGTGTGTGCGCGGCTTAACGATTGTAAGGTCGATTATGAATGTAAATTGATACTTATGACTGATCACACTCAAACACGTCCAGTCAGAGCCAGTTGTGTTCAGTCTGCGATTACAGTTGGTGTTCAAATTCCATGTGAAAGTATATAAATCTGCTTCAGGAGCAGGAAACTATCGCTGTATGTTGAGCACAGTCAGAATGTTTTAGCTAGTTGTAAAATGTGTGCCCGGCTTAATAAAACAGCGAATGCCGGTGGTAAACAAACACTCGTGCACGAGTTTTGGGAGGCGTTCACTTGAAATGAGCTGTGAAGGAGGGTGATTGTTCTCAGTCGACGAAAACATCCTCTGTACCACCTTTAATCCTGATAAACACAAAGCAGTTTTGAAGTGCTTGAATGGAGGGTTCTTATGTTTGTCTCCTTAGCGTTTCCACTGGAACTATCTGATTGTGGATGAGGGCCACAGGATTAAAAACATGAACTGTCGTCTGGTGCAAGAGCTGAAGATGCTGCCAACTGACAACAAACTGCTGCTGACAGGAACCCCCCTGCAGAATAACCTGTCTGAACTGTGGTCTCTCCTCAACTTCCTCCTTCCAGATGTGTTTGATGACCTGAAAAGGTAAGAAGTCACTCCTTTCAAGCAAAGGGATTTTCTGATTATTGTTGAGAATAGTCTAGTGTTTTGTTGTTGTTGTTTTTTAAACCCATAAATGCAAACACTCTTAATGTTTGGCAACATTTTTCTCCTCAGTTTTGAGTCATGGTTTGACATTAGCACCATCACTTCAGATGCAGAAAATATTATGGCTAGTGAGCGAGAGCAGAAGATCCTTCACATGCTTCATCAGGTATCTTCACATGACATTAATAAAGTTTTGTAGATATTGCTGGAACTGCACATCATCTTAAATGCTCTTCAGCTAGATAGAAACTAGCTACTGTTGTTAGTATAGAATGTCTGTTATTTTGCTTGTGGTTCTGATGAAATGTTTATCGTTCAGATCCTCACACCCTTCCTTCTGAGAAGACTGAAGTCAGATGTCACACTGGAGGTTCCACCTAAGAAAGAGATTGTTGTGTACGCACCCCTCACCAACAAACAGGAGGCCTTTTACATGGCCATTGTTAACAAGACTATTGCAAAGATGCTGGGTCAGGAGAAGGTGAGTTTTATGTAGTGTTAAAGCCTGTTCACACAAACACAAATATGGTCTGATTTGGTATACAGTTTGTTCAGACCAATACATGAAAAATGACAGATAGTTGAATAAAAATGCTAATTCACTCTGGTGTGGCTTTTGGAAAAGCAGAGATACCCGGAAACTCCAGTACACAAAGTGCTGTGCAACTTTGTTTCTGACACAGGCTTGTTATAGAGAAGAAAGGAAGGCTTACTGTATTTGCATTTTTTCAAACAGCCATTCAGATTTTTGTGTTCGCTAAGGTCTTTATCAAACAACATAAAATACATGACACATTAACACTAAATGAACAGACACATTAACGGCAGTTCATTCAAATTAAAATGTGCTAAAAATTAATCTTTGTGTGAACAGGCCTTTTAATTATTAAATGAAAGTTTGAAAGTTAGATTGTGGCTGATGCTATTTCATGATTAACAATGTCTTTTCTTACGCATACTTAAGGATGATTCGGGACCTGTGCAGCTGACGTCCAGTGGCCGGCCAAAACGCAGGACCAGGAAGGTGGTGGACTATACTGAAAAGGACACTGACTCTGTGAAAGACCTTGAGAAATATCTAGAGAAAGTTCAGAAAGAGATGGAGAGTCAGGAAAGGTCAGTTTACCAATTTTACCTCTTCCCTATACTCTTCTGTTTAATGTCACAATGTTTTTGACATGACATGGTTACTTTCTCTTTAGCCCCAGCCCAGTGATGGATGTGTTTGTGCCGGTTGATGCTCAAATCAACTTAAAACTGCAGAACATACTGATGCTATTGAAGAGGTGTTGCAACCATGCTTACCTGATAGAGTATCCTCTGGACCCCACCACTGGAGACTTCAAGGTACGTCACACGTTATTTTACGTCTAGTATAAAGTGATCGCATTGGCAAGGCAATAGAAAGAGTGTAATAATCTTTCTCATTGGCACAGATTGATGAGCAGTTAGTGGAAGCATCAGGGAAGTTTCTCATTCTGGATCGAATGCTACCTGAACTGAAAAAAAGAGGGCACAAGGTAATGATCACTTCTCATACATGCATTTTAATGATTAACAGCTCTATCAGTGAGTGTTTTTGTATGCATTGATTATATGTAGGACTGAGTGATACAATGGATATTTATGATGCACACAGCACTTTATATGCCCATAGAGTTTCTTAAAGATATTCAATGCTTTCTGCATTAATTTTGAATCTGCACTACAGTTCAGAAGTTTGGTCCAAGATTTTTTAAAAATGTTTTTGAAAGACTTTTGTTCACCAAGGTTCAATTTATTTGATCAAAAATACAGTAAAAATGTGAAAACATTTGTATGTGAATATATTTTGAAAATGTAATTCATTCATGTGATGGGAAAAGCTGAAGACGAGTAAAGATGCTTTAAATTCAGTCACATGATCCTTCAGAAATCAATCAATAACTTTAGAAGAACTGCATTTATTTGAAATTGAAATAAAATCAAATATATTATTAATTTATTAATTTGGTTGTAACCAAGTCTTGATCCAAGTCGTAGTCTTAATTGCATCCTTTTAAAAAAAAAAAAAAAACTTTTTTTAAAAACAGGTGCTGATTTTTAGCCAGATGACCTCCATATTGGATATTCTGATGGATTATTGTTATCTCCGTGGTTATGAGTACAGCCGACTGGATGGTTCAATGAGTTACGCAGACCGTGATGAGAATGTGAGCAGCAGTTTGTTGGTTAATACAAATTGCCATTGTATTACAGTTAGTGTGGGTTGTTTATTGTACAGTTGACTATTTCATGCAGATGAAGAAGTTTGCTGCTGATCCAGAGGTGTTCCTCTTCCTCCTGAGCACACGAGCTGGTGGTCTTGGGATCAACCTCACAGCTGCTGACACGGTCATCATATTTGACAGTGACTGGGTATGAATTTACAAGTGAAACTTGTTCACATGTGACTTCCCCTTTTTTTGCATGCTTTTAAACCAATTTAAAGTTGGCTAAAGCCTCTTCATTCACACAAAAATTATTGAAAGAGCAAAGTCTCAACAGCATATTTATGAATTTCATCTTCAGAATCCTCAGGCTGATTTGCAGGCTCAGGATCGCTGTCACCGTATCGGGCAAACAAAGCCTGTGATGGTTTACCGCCTTATTACGGCCAACACCATTGATGAAAAGATCCTGGAGAGAGCCTCCGCCAAGAGAAAGCTAGAGAAGATGGTCATTCACAAAAGTATGTAGCTATTAAATGGCACAGATGGCCACATTACCAACTTTTGAATTTATTTTTCCTTTTTAGGATTTAGTTTTTGTTGTGACTGACTTTTTTCCCCCACTTAATTTGTCATTTTAGATAAATTTAAAGGTTCTAAAGCAGAACTCAAACAGACCAAGAGCTGCATGGATGTAAATGAGCTTGTAGAACTGCTGAAGTCCAGAGACTATGACGGGTACAGACATTCACACTGTATATCTCAATTGTCACAAGAGTTTTAATCTTACAATGCAGAATTTAGCAATACTTTATGTAGTTGCATCATTATAGACTCTGACCTGACGTGATTCATGCCATTGCAGGGCAGTGAAAGGCACTAAAGGAAAGGTCATCAGTGACAAAGATCTGGAGATCCTGCTGGACCGCAGTGATTTAACAAGTAAGTGGATGTCCTTCACATCAGTTATAAATGTTTGTCTATGTAATGTGTGTAAAGTTCACTGCATAGTGGTGATACAAATTATACTTTGATATTGTAATGCCCCTCTAATGTGAACCAAATCTCCCTTTTCAGATCAAGCCAAGAAGCGTATGAAACAAGAGAAGGACAGGGTGTTTAAAGTTATTGAGACCAAAGATGACAATGCTGACATCATTCTGTCCTGAGAGCATGGACACTTGAAGCTTGCCTTTAGGCCAAAGTTGAGTTATAACCACTGATTAAACTTATCAAGCAACGTTAACTGGTATAGAAGCTGCCTGCTGGTTATACGGAAAGATTGACATCTTTTCTATTTTAGACTTAAGTTAACCACCACTGCTGCTTTTAATCAGTCCATCCTTGGTTATGAATTTTTTAACAGTTTTAACATTTTGATTTCATGTCGTTTCTTTTCTTTTTTGGAGGGGGATTTGCACTAACAAAAAGAATCCCCTACTTTGGCCACCTTGTAAATACTGTTGTACATTTCATGTGTTGTTGACTGAATAGGATTCATATACTTGTTAACTGCTTCAAAGCACTTTGACCTTCTAGAATACTGTAGAACATGCACGTTCCTTTTATGTTTTTCAAATATAATAAATATTTTGTATTCATTATTTGTAATGTTTATTTAAATCTGTGCTATAATGCAGTCAGACTTCTGCATCACATTCTTCTGAATGAAAAAATTGTTACATGAAAGTTTGCATGTGCGTACAATAGCTGTGGTGTTAGAAAACCAACAGATTCACAGATACAGGGCATGTAAAGGTTCTGGGTTCATATCAACCATTGGTACAGACTGTTAATTTCCTCTGAGATTTTTTTGCAATTCCCTCAGTAACTAGCAAAAGTTAACGACAATGGCACTTATCTGTCAGGCACAAACTAGTCACATTTTAAAAATGTCCCCAGTAGCTAAGCTAAGATTCATCACAGTAAGACTAAATGACTTGTTCATTTTTGCTGTTTGTCCTCCTCTTCTAGTTTTCTTCTTATATCCTGAATCACTGTAGGGAAGAAACAAGTCATTTGAAAAATGGACAATCACATTTGCATTCCAAACACAGGATTCATAAAGTTATAATCAATGTCTTTGTTCCTTAATGGGCATGTACATTATTCAGAAGTATTAGGTCAGTCAGATTTTTTTTAATGAATTTTCAGCAGCCATTTCTTAAGTGGTTCATTTGGTTAAGAAAACATTGAAAACTGTTATGCTGCTTAATTGTTGAAACTGATATATTTTTTTCCAAGATTCTTTGATGAATAGAATGTTCAAAAGAGCAGGGTTTATTTGAAATCGAAATTTTCTAACAAATGTCTTTATAAAACACTCATTTAGACCTGGAAATTAAAAAAAAAAAGTTTTCCTATTTCTAAATCACAATTTGAGTAAGTTTATGATGGTGACATCATGGCCAGAGCTCCAGTGCAAACAAAATACTAATACATTCATAAATCTGTTAATTTCATTGATATAATTTGCAATACATTTAGCATTAAAATAAAATGAACTATTATACAGTATACGCAAGTCTGACATGTTAGGAATTGTAAATCATACCATCATCAGTAGGTGAGAACTTTTGTGCGTTTCTGTGATGTTTTGTAGTGATGTCAGTAATGGTCATGGGAGGATCAGCTGCATCCATGTGGCCCATTTTCTGTGTGATCCTGTCACTGAGACCAAGATAATCCTTACGCAAGTCTTCCATCTCTGCTAAAAGCACCTCTCTCTCTCGCTCCAGCAAACGAATGGCCTCTTTGAGTCGTTCTCCCTCCTTCATGCTTGCCATCTGCGACACCATCTTTTCTTTATGAATGCTCTCCAACTTCTCTGTCAGGACTTGCTTGTCTTTCTTTAGTTTATTGACCATCTCCATCAAGGTCTCGCACTCTCTTCTCAAACCATCGGACTGCTCCAGACAGGCTTTTTGCTGCTCCTGTAGTTGAAGTATCTCCACTCTCTGCTTGTTGTGAATCAATTTCGATTCATATTTCATGGTCTCCACCTGCTGATTTGCTTTGTCTCTTTCTGTTCGGCACTTCTCCAACTCACTGTTCAATTTTTCAGTAATGTCCTGAAATTCCTTTACATTCTTCTCATTGTCAGACTCTTTGGAGCGAGTCGACTGAATGAGCTCTATGTTCTTCTCCTGAGCTTTACGTAAATGATCTCTGAGGTTTGCAGATTCACTTCTCATGGCTGATACCTCCTCTTCAAGCCTCTGATTAATGCTGATGTTCTTCTTGTGTTCAGCATCCATCATCTGCAGGGTCTCTCTACATAAAGCAAGATCTCGTCCTGCTACATTTCTTTCCTCCTCTAGAAGTTTCTGCTTGGTTAGCAGCTCTTGAGACACCTGCTGAAGCTTCTTTAATGATTTTTGACAGCTCTTTTTCTCATTGAGCTCCAGGTTGAGCTGGTCCTTCATCGTGATGGAACGTGTTTTGAGGCGCTCATATTTCTCCATCAGTGCTTTAAGCTGCTTCACTGAAGTTTTGTTGTTACTTTTGACTTCAGCTAGTTCCTTCTTCATATCTTCACAGATATGATCAAACCTGGTGGTTATCTCTGTATTTTTCTGCTCCTCACATTTCAGCTTTTCAGTAATAAGTTGGGTTTCCCTCTCCTTTTGCTTTGATATCTCTTTCATATCTTTCAGTTCTTGTTGCTTGACCAACAACAAATGGACAAGATGTTGGTTCTCCAAGTCCTTCTGTTGCAGTTGTTCCTTCACGACTTCAAAGAAGTCAAGATGTTTGCCCTTGAAAGATGAACTTTTGTCAGCTCTGCTTCTTTCTCGACCCTTTGATATTTCCTTCAAAATTACTTTGGGTGGGTTTGAGGAACATTCAACAGATCTTGTTGAATTAGACCTAATCAAGTAACCATAGGGCAGATGTAAGGCTGTAGAGTTACCGCCCATCTGTAAATCATATTTTGACCCAAGTATACTCATTGTAGCCTCTTCTTTTTTAAGCAGATCTGCTCCTGCTAGAATTCTGTGCAGGGATTCCATTGTCGGCTCATTAAAATCTTGATTGACATTTCCATGTGTATTTTGCAGTAAACTGTGTCGCACTTTAAAGAACCTGTTTTCAAGGGTATCCAATTCAGCATGTTGTGATTTAGCACATGGGAGTTCTTGTCCTTTCTTCCACCCATTAAAAAGCATGTCTTTGTCATTTGATTGCTTTTCACTGCTGATGGCTTCTGGCTGATGGGTGCCCAACTTGTCAGGAATTGGTCTGTCTAAGCCCTGCTGTGTGTCTTGAATGCCATCAAGTTTACACTTGCGCACAGACCTTCTAGTCCGTTTGATATCCGGGTCCATTTGAGTTGAAAATTTCTTTGTACTGCAAGACATTCAAGCAACTTATTTAGGCAAGAACACTTTGCTTGTATTAAAAAGCACTTTATAAATGCTGAAAGGAAATAAAATTAGACATTTCTTCCAAAGCTCTTACCTTACTTGCATTACTTCCCACCACCTAAACGGACTGCAACAGAAGCCTACTGTGCGACTCAATCCCCATTGTTTAAAATGTTTTAAAATGTCTATCACCATAGTAACAGGACCAATGCTGGCAATGTTAAGCGCTTGGGAAAAAAAAAAGACGTTATAAAAATGGTTTTGAACCAGACCAGTTCCGCTTGAATGGCAGTAACAGCTCCAACACAAAAGCATCTATTATCACTCTGGTGAGATGCAATTTGAGGAAAAAACTAATTGACAGTTGCGCAGGCTTTTTTTTTGAAGTTCATTTTTAATTAACTTAAAGTATTAACTATATAAATTAATTCATTATTACATGGAATTTATTTAACTAGTTAAGTAGCATATATACTATTAACCTAACGTACTCGTTTATAGCAAATACATGTTTCTCATAATACATCAAATGTTAATTTCATCTTGGATACACAATGTAAATTAACGTTGTTAACCTGTAAAACCTTACTGTAAAGTTAAAATAAAGTAGTAAACATCAGTGTGGCATAGAGGACTTTCACGCCCCAGGATTAAAAGAATCACTTTTATCTTTTTGTAAAAACACTGATAAGCAAAAGCTTGAATGCAATCAAGTTTACACTTCTAGTCCATATGAGCTGAAAATTTCTTTGTATTGCAAGACATTCAAGCAACAATGCAGACAACAATCCAATTTTAAATATTTTAATTGTTTAAAAAATAAATTAAATGGCATAACCTTAAAAGACTGACAAATCAAGTCATGAGCACCCCCATGGGCCAGAAGACGCAATGAAAGGTGCTCTGATCTTAGAGAAGTACAACAAAAGGCAAATAGAGCATCACATTCATACACATCTCAAAACACTGTCTGTAAATTAAATCCTTAGATGATCTACAGCTGATATTTATATACTCATTTACATGCATGAGGCTATGATACAGTCTAAAACAACACTGTACAGAAAGAGGCCCAGTAGAGGGGTGACTTGGATGGATTTACAACTTCAGCGTTCCTTAAAGGCTCTAAAAATACCTCACAAGAAATCCAGCAAAAAAGCTGGTACATTTCCTCTGAGAAACAGTATGTGGTAGAAGGCTAAATGGAAAATGCTACAGTTCATCCACTGACAGCAGTAATTCAACCGTTAAGCATATAAGAGATTTAACATCTAGTTTCCAAATTAACTTTCAGATTATAAAACATTTGTAGTGCTTCCCTGATAATCCTTCAAACCAAGAGAAATCCAAAGCTGCTTGTATATCTGATGACTTAAACCTGAATTGATAAGCATTTTAATGATGTTCTTTGCCATTACAGTGTCAGTCTGCACGTTGGTGGTGTGGATATTGGTCAGGGTAAATTATGTTGTAAACTTTGGTTAGAGTCTACATGACCAAACATCACAAAAACTACACAACATAAAAGCGGTGATTGTTCAAACACTGGGCAGATAAGGCACAGCAAACTGTCAGTTGGTCTTCAACTTCGTAGCTTGTGTCACCTGATCTGTTAGAGTGGCTCTTATAGAGTTCACAACTGTCTGTCGGACATTTTCTTCCAAGTATTGCTCAGTAAGTGGCTTCAGCACCTACAATGAACAAAAAAGAAAACATCAACAATTAAGAACTAGATTTTTCTGCAGAAAATGTGAACAGTGCTTATCTGAACATTTTTAGCCTGATGCCAAGTGGTTGCTTACAGGTCAAAGTCAAAAGGAGTCCACCAACAAGTCTCTTGATATGTGCATCTCTTGGATTTTTTTTTTTTTTTTTATACACACCATAACAACCACAAAGGGAACCCATGAATTTCCATGACTTTCTCTGTCATTTGCAATTACTGTATCAAATTTAAGAATTTTAAAATCATACACAAAGAGCAATGTCTAGCTGATGAAATAAGTTGAGCATATGTAGAAAAGATAATATTTACCACATTAAAAAAAATGTCCATGACTTGATTTTATTAATTTATGAGATTGTATCGCCTTCTATATATATTTTCTGGTCTGGAACAATTACATTCCATGATATTTCAAGATGTTCCATGAGCTTGAGAACCCTGGACTTAAGGTTATGGGTTTGTTCAAATTCGTGCAAGGTTAAGACTTTAAAATATCTTAATTTATGTGTTGAAGATTAATCAATGAAACAAGAGATTTCTGTCCCACCATTGAAAGTCCATGCCACTAAAACTTGACACTTCAAAAAGTTAATAAAAACTTTGATTAAACCACTCAATTCATATGGATTTCTTTTACAAAGTTTTCCGAAGAGACCCAATCACTATATAGAATGATGATTCAAATACAGCTTAACCGTACTTGTTTGATGTGCGAGAACAAACCTTATTGATTCTTATGGAAGCTTAAAATGATAGTTCACCCAAAAATAGAAGAAACAACTCATACAGGTTTGGAACAACTTGAGGTAGAGTAAATGACAGAATTTTCATTTTTGGGTGAACTAACTATTTAATTTCGGTTTTAAAGATCTTATGGGTGTGGAATGACATAATGGTGAGAAAATGACAATTTTCTTTTGTGAATGAACTATCCCTTAACAAATAAAGACCAATAGTAATAATACATAAAAGTTATGTTAATATATTATTTTAGTCTAATACCCAGAAAAATTCAGAACTCAAAAGTAGGGCTGGGAAAATAAATCGATGCATCACGTATCGAGAAATGATTCAGAATCGATTCTGAGATTTTCCAAGTGCATCGCAATTCTCTCGAATCAACTCTGAGCTTAGTTTTTAACAGCAGATGGCACTGCATGCTTTAAAAACAGCCATACTCTGCTTGCTTCCAATTCCTTACACCACTTGAAACTTCTATAAAATTATCATTCATAAAGTTCAAAAAGGTTGAAGCGAATTACAAGGGTGTTTGCAGTGGGCTGTTTATATTAATCTCGCATCATAAAAGCATTCTGAGGTGCAAGTACATTCTCAGATTCAGCCAAACGCACAAGCACTCTTCGAGAGCATTTAAGCATGCAGTTAAAAACTAGCCTAGAGCGCCATCTGCTGTTAAAAACTAAGCTCAGAATCTTTTCGAGAGAGAACTGCGATGCATTCAAATTCAATCCACGAAACGAGAAGCATCGATTTATTGTCACAGCCCTACTCAAAAGCACTTCAGATGAGATAAATGTAGATGAAAGCAAACCATGTCCTATCTCAACACTCCCAGTAGGATACAGGATGTAAATCTGACATTAGAAGCAGGACTGGCTCTAAAATTCATGGGTCCTATGACAACATTTGTATTGGTGGAACCCCTCTTCCCTGGACTCCATGAGTAAGCTATACTAAAGAGGAACTTGATGGGCTTGATGGTTTTTAGGCTAAGATGAATATAAAAGATGACAGGAAAGCAACTGAAACAACAATGTGTGGGGCAGGGGAGAGAAAGTAGAATGGTCCCAACCAACATGCAGAAGCACATCCAGGAAGCATAACTCACCTGTTCCCACAGGGCCTCTGCTATGAGGTCTATAGCCACGCCCACTTCTCGATACTCTCCTGAGTATCTGACATATGACCAGGCACACAACGAGAGCAGAGCAACCCCCATCGCAAGATTGGCCAGAGCTGCGATTACTGATAAACCAATGAAACCTGTTACGGTGGAGACCATGTAGGTGACAAACATGACAGCAAACAGAGTGGCCGGAGTTCTCGCCGCATAGAAAATGTTCTTGCTTTCATTGTGTTTCACAAAATTTGTGTACACTTCATCCAGCTCTGTCTCTAACTGCTGCTGGTAGCGCTGACAGAACTCCACACCGCCCATTTTCTTCACAGAGCAAAACTTCTGAACGGAGGTTTTCTTAAACTCTTCATGATAGCGTTGGAGGTCAACTGGGGCGAGGTATGGTTTGTCTCCTCCACATACCTGTGACATACACGCAACAAAATGATTAGCTCAGACACATTCCTAATCTTTCTAATCACCAGATGCAGATATAACTAAACCAAGGCCTTAAGCATAAAAATGACCAGAAATCAATTTTAATAGTACATTGAGAACTCATCTTTATTGTGATAGTTTCATTCTTACATCTACTATATCTACAATACAAAATTTTGTTAGTCCCGAGATTCTCTGTGTTAGTGAATAAATACATCTGCAATTAGCATTTGAATTCCCTAATGGTCTGGTGGTAGAACTTTTGTTAACTGCGTCAGAGGTTCCGGGTTCTAATCCGCTCTCGTATAGTTTACGGCCATTTTTGAGAAAAAAAAAAAAAAAAATAGAGTAGTTTGCATTACTGGATGTTACTGTCATTCTTTTAACATTTCTAATCGCAAAACAGCTAACATGCATTCAAAGTTTCATTATTTACATCTTACCTGTCTCTCTTTCAACTGTAAACTGACACTTTGTGCTGGAATTCACACTCTGCTTCTGTAAACAGTAAACCCCAACTACTTGGCTTGATTGGCCATCTCAATCATTTTGACATTGACTAGCGTTAGACCTCTGAGGCAGACCAGTCACTAGACTAAAAATGTAATTTTTAAACCTTTGTCATTCTAACAACATACAGATAGCTGCAATGAAGTGCAGCAGAGCAGTGCAAGAATTTCAAATATTGGGGGGGACAATTTTGCCATTTCTAATGTCTATGGTAGTAACGACCCCGAACTAAACCATAACAGGCATTTTCTTTTTGTGAGTTAACTAGGCCAAACCTACTATTTTAGGGCAATGGCCTCAAGTTATTTTCAGTTATATAGGCTAGCTCATCTCACGTCACGCTCCTGCTATATTTAAATAGAATTTAGGTCCCACTCCATCTATGATCCATTTAGTGGTGAAAAATCTTGACTGAATGCACCTCCTTGATATGCAGGATGCATTTGCTCACACTATTTGCTCACACTATCTCCTATGCATTTGCTCACACTATCTCCTAACTATCTCCTGCATGTATGCTATCATAATAACGGTTCAAAGTAACTCTACCTGCTCCATGGTTCTGTTATAAGTGTCTTTCGCTCCAGCAATAGCGGTCAAGTTGTTCGCTTCAGCAGTTGCCTGAGTAAAAGAGGCACATGTTTAGGAATCAGTAAGATATTTTTTGAAAGAATGCTGTTGAACTTTTCTGAAGGGTCATGTGACACTGAAGACTGAAGTAATGATGCTGAAAATTCAGCTTTACCATCACAGGAATAAATTATGCTTTAAAATATATTCAAATAGAAAACCTTTGTTTTTAATTCCCTCCTAAAACTTTTGAACAGCAGTTTAGGTCACTTTAAAGATGGAGGGGAACATACCTGCAACATGGATTTAGGATGTGGAAGCTCTTCCCCTTGATAGACTTTGATATAGGCCTACAAATAAAGGAACGCAAACATGGGTATTTTACTGGATGCTCATAAAGCAGAACATGTTATGGATCTACAACCTGATTGGATGAGGCATGTTCAGTGGCACTGTAAAAAAAGAAGCACACCTGTGACCTCACACCAACTAAAGTCTACATTAATGCATTCATGTTGCTTGACAGCTGTAAACAGGCCACTGTCATGCTAATGCACTGTATTACTTGACTATATCATTTACTTAATGAAACAGAGGTTTCTTGCCTTATTATCAATAAAGACTTGCATCATTTGCCACACAAATTCTACAGGAACACTTGAATAGAGCCTCTTTAATTTAAATCCTGACACAATTTACACCTAATCTGATTTGTTTTTACAGCTGTGATGGCAGCTAAGTAATCAAATCTGACCTTGAAATACTCCAGCAGGTCTCTGCATGTGACTTTAGCTCCATTGATCTCTTTCTCTACCAAGTTCTTTGGTGCCAGCAGTAAAGGCACTAGATTCTGCAGCTCCTTCTTAAACGCATCATCAATGTCTGCAACAAAAAGGAGGAAAAAAAAGTTAATGATGAGCCTAGAATTCAGAAGTGCACGTCCATGTCAGTGTCTGAGAGAAATCTGTCCAGACCTTTCAGTCTGCCATCAAAGTAAGGGTTGGTGGCCACCGTCAGACCTGGATGTGGCAGCAGAAAGCAGCCTATGTCTGAGAAACAGCTGTGAATGTGCTTCCTAACATTCTGCATCTCTTCGTGTTGATTTGGCTTCACCTGCATAGCACAAATAAAACATTCACACTTTGCTCGACATGCTGATGCCTTGTTCATCTATTCTGAGCTTCATTTCACCTGTAGTCTCCGCTCCAAGAAGTGACTCCCTCCTTTGAGCCCATAGTTATGCTCGTAAGGGTAACTCCAGTCTCTGATTAAAAACAATAGTTTCTAAAAAGACAGAAAAGAGAAGTGAAGCTAAAGATGCATTTTGTTTTACTGATAAATTTAGAAAAAAAAAAAAAACATGTTTTAGTTCAAACAAAACAATGCATCTCTCAATGAACTCTTACACAGACTGATTAGGTTGTAATCGATGCTCAATTCATTCAGGTCATTAGCTCAACTTTCAGACAATAAAAGAAAACTATCCTATTTCCAAAAGTAGTCTTTAATTAATCTACACGATCAGATTTCATAGTGAATTATTCTGGTATGAAAATAATTGTGTGGTTTCATCACATCAGTCTTTGTGAATTTTTTAATGTTTTTAAAAGACGTCTCTTATGCTCACCAAGACTGCATGTATTTGATAAAGAATACAGTATATAAAAAAAGTAATACTGTGAAATATTATTAAAATTTTAAATTAGAATTTTCTAGTTTAATATATTTTTAAAATAAAATATATTCCTGTGATGTGCTGTATTTTCAGCATCTTTACTCCAGTCTTCAGTGTCATGTGATCCTTAAGAAATTACTCTTAATATGCTCATTTGCTGACCCCAAACTTGGCAGTGTACATATACAGTGCCCTCCACAAATATTGGTAAATATGAGTAAATTCATCTGCGAAAATAAATCTGCATTGCTTATCCTTTTGATTTTTCATTAAAAAAAATTCACAAAATCCTAACCTTCATTGAAGTAAAACAATTGAAAGTGGGGGGAAACTTACATTATGAAATAAATGTATTTCTCTAATACATGTTGGCCACAATTATTGGCACCCCTAGAAATTCTTATTAGTAAAATATCTCTGAAGCATATTCCCATTCATATTTACATTATTTTTTTAGCACACCAGGGTGATCATGAACATGGAATTGTCCAGCCATGACTTCCTGTTCCACAGGAATATAAACATGAGGAAACACATAGGCCAAATTCCCTTAACCATTCATCACAATGAGAAAAACCAAAGAATATAGTTCTGATGTGCAGCAAAAGATTGTTGAGCTTCACAAAATAGTAAGAAAAAAGCTAAAGCATTGAAAATCCCCATTTCCACCATCAGGGCAATAAGTAAAAAGTTCCAATCAACTAAAGATGGTACGAATCTGCCTGGAAGAGGATGTGTCTAAATCGTCCTAATGTTCGGTGAGGAGGAGAGTTTGAGTGGCAAAAGACTCTCCAAGGATCACAGCTGGAGAATTGCAGAGATTAGTTGAGTCTTGAGTCTCAGAAAGCCTAAAAAAAAATTACCAAACAGCATCCACAACCCCAAAAGTTGTTTGAGAGGGTTTCAAGAAAAATCCTCCTCGCTCATCCAAAAACAATCTCCAGCATATTCAGATGTCAGACATGACTGGAACTTCAAAAGGGACTGGCTTCTATGGTCAGATAAAAAAAAAGAGTTTTTTGGCAGCAAACCCACCAGATGGGTTTGGTGCACACATGGATAAAAAGTACCCCATGCCCACGGTTATATGCTGCTGGATCTTTAATGTTGTGGGCCTATTTTTCCGCTGGATGTCCTGGACATCTTGTTCAGATAAATGGCATTATGGATTCTATCAAATACTAACAGATAAACGTGACCGCTTCTGCTAGAAATCCAATAATGGGCCGTGTTGGACATTCCATCAGGACAATGATCCAAAACAAACATCAAAACCAACACAAAAATGTGTCCCTGAGCACAAAATGTTTTAATGAAAGATCAAAAGGATAAATAATGCAGATTTATTTTCAAAGCCACCTTTGCTCATATTTACCAAAGGTGCCAATATTTGTGGAGGGCACTGTATACACATGTATAATATATATTAAATATGATGGGCACCAGGGTCTGAATTTATCACTTTTTATTAAAGGTCAATGTTTCAGTATTTCTTGAGGGGATACTTATTTTCTATAAATATATAACAGCACAAATACATTCCATACAATCCATCAAAACATTTTATCTGATCGTTCAATGATGGTTGTAAAGTCACCCCTGAAACATTTTAAATATCTGTGGCATGTGGCACTTTTTGCCCTGAGCTTAGGTTAATTTGTGGCCATGACAGACACTCAGTATGGAAACAGCTTTTCTACCTGAAATGGTTTCTCATAGATCTCCTCCAGTGCAAGTCGACCATATTCTGTGAAAAGCTATAAAAGACACATGATGTTACTGTCCCACTTGCACTATTAACACACCACTAACAACATACACCAATAAAGAACTACCTGGAGATGCTGCAAATCATCTTCTTGGATATTGTGAGAAAGATTATAAACCTAAAACAAACAAGGTCGTTGGGTCACATAATATGATAGAGCCTACAATGAATGACAAAGCCCCATGTAATGACAGCCTTTACTAGTGTATGAGCCTCACTAACATGCTTCTACATACCTGCACAGAGCTGGTCATGGTGCTTAGAGCAAAAACAGTGGCACAATCTTTGATGGTGGACTGACTGTCAAAGGCTCCCTGAGTGTCCACCAGCAGCACAGCCACCTAAGGACACACATACATTAGTCTTATCACACAGTCAACATATCTTGACAGTGACATAATACACATCTTCAACTGAACGCCCATTCACCTTATTTCCATCTTCCTTTTCCACAACAAACACCTCACTCCAGGCCTGGATTCCTGTGGTCTCTCTCTCACAGCCTCCCCTCCAAGAAAAACCAGTCAATGGCTCATCATCTCCTCCCATCCATGACTCAGATGACTACAAAGAAACAAAAGAGATTGTTCTAATGAATGTCCTGAAATGCACGTAATTAAGCTTGCATGCTTGCACACATGTGACCTAGCAGGTTTTATAAATGCAGGAAGCAGACCACAAGTTAAGACATGTCAGTGATAGGAGTCATCAGGAACTTGTTCTCAGGAATGAAAATTTAGAGAGACTTATTTTTAACTGTGTTGGAGCTCTCGTGTCTTGCATATTTGAATGCATAAGGGTAGTTGACGTTAATTTACAGTCCTCACAGATAAGGGCATTTTACATTTTAATAATGTGTTATATTGTATATAGTTATATTTAGTGATTCACTGAAATTTTGGCTACGTAAAATTTTTGCCCAAAACGCAAATTTTTGTTTTTTGTAGCACGCCTGCCATCCAAATGCTCACAAGCTTTAAGATTTTATTTCATATTAAAAGTAACAATGTGCAATTTTCCAATTCTGTTGATTTTGTCATGAAATTCAAACAAAGGCCGTTTTGGTGCTTTTTAATATGCCACGACAGATCACTGTAGCGCCTCAGCTCAAGCAGCACATGAACTAATCATCTCTTCCTCTTTATTACTAGTTATAGCATGAAATAAACATGAATGAACATCAGAAGGTATGTTGATAAAAACAGTACAACTTACTGAAATGTATCATGTCATCGCTCAATCTGTGTTTCAAAGGGGGAAAAAAATCAACCATTTGAACAGCTTGTAAACTGAAAGGTTTTCAATGAACTCGTAAACTCGTCTGTTAACTATAAAAAAAAAATGACTTGGAGCATTTTGATAAATGCACTATATTAAACTGTTAGTGATCTCTTCATTATTTAAAGTATGTTTAAATAAATCTGTCATGAAAACAAATTATTACAGTTTATTATCATTTTAATGTTTATATTTTACCAACAAATTGGAGTAGAAACTTAATTCTGTTATTAAAAAGTTTGCCTTATTGTACAACTCAGTTTTATTTGAGTGTTGATTAAATACATTTGATTAATAAATAAACTATAGTAGTCAACATTTTAATTGGATCAAAACCTTTCATCAAAGTTGTCCCAAAACATTCTTCTTAAGACAACTTTGATTAACTTTTTTGATCCACTTCAAATGTTGACTGCTGTATTTTTGGGTTTTAGCCAAGTGCATCCTGCATTTTCGGTGGATTTTTGAACTGAAATGTAGAGACAAAATGTGGATAGAAATACTATTTACAAATTAGGGACTACATTAATGACTGAATAATGAATAATGACTGATAATGAAATAACATATGTACAAACAAAACAAACGATCAAACATTTTCTCATCAATTGTTGAAGCAATGTTTTGAGGACCCTTGAAAAATATTCAGAACACCAAATAAGAAAATTTCAAGCTTTTAATGATAGGGCTGAAGTTTGACCTCCTTTTGTTAATTACATTTGTAAAGCTTATGTGAAACTACTCACGTTTTCATTTTTATCAGTTGTGTAGTGCGATACCTCCATATAATAAAAGAGCATAAAGTATAAAATTAGAAGGCTCTATTTATTGGTGTTGTTGCAGTGAATGTAAGTCTAATACCCAGTTTCACAGACAATGCTTAAGCTAGTCCTAGACTAAAATGCATGTTTGAGCTGTTTTAAGTGAATGTAACTCTTAAAATATGCCAGCGCCATTGTTTTGCATCAAGATGCACATCAGTAATGTTTTTTTCTAAGACGCATTTATAAAAGCTACTAAAATGTCCTAACTGAACTAAGGCCTAATCCTGGCTTAGGTTTTTTAAAAAAAAATGAGAAAAGAATTAACGAATTGACCAGTTTTAACATCTAAAAAAACACAAGTTCTCATTTACAAATATACACATTTTAATCTGAAAATCCTTCTTTGTGTCCATTTGTCAACTACCATATGCTTACATCAGTGGAAGGGGGTTCATTCTAACCTGACTGTGCATGTAACGTAGCATGAAATCCAGCAGGAAGGATTTTCCCTTGCGGAAGGCACCGGCCACAGACACCACAACTACGTTGAGATCCTTGACATGTTCCTGCATCAGGATTTTTTCCAAAGCAACAGCATCCAACTCAAACTTATGATCATCCTCACTAGCAATCACAATTTGAATAGGTCGAGCCCCCTCTGGAACTGGGTCCTCCTCCGGCTCAAGCTCTTCTGCTACAGCACATGGTGCCAAACCATTAGTATCAGAGCTGAACTCCTCCAGTGTGCTCAATGCCTCAACTGGCCGGCACAATGGAACATCTTCCACACCTGTCATATCTGTAGGGAAAAAAAACAGTAAAAAGTTAATTGCAGGGTATTACTGGTCATTTGTACATTTAAAGGGTTAGTTCTGTCATCATTTACTCACCCTCATGTCTTTCCAAACCCATAAGACTTTCGTTCATCTTCGAAACACAAATTAAGATAGACAGTCCACACAATAACCACTTTGACACTTGAAAAAGTTAATAAAGAGATCATAAAACTAATCGAGATGAATTGAGGGGTTTAGTCCAAATTTTCTGAAGAGACACGATTGCTTTATACACTGAACAGATTTAATTTAAGCTTTTATTCACATCTAAATCATCAACTCACACATCAGCTATGATAAACGGAAGCTCAAGCACGTTTGCTTGATGTGCGAGAACCAATGATGTCCATTCTTGTGCGTTATGCAGCACATTCAGACTTCAGGAAGAGGTTTTTTCTTGTGTATCAAGCATGTTTATGTTCTGTTTATATTCACTGATCAATGATTATGTCAATAAAAGCCAAAAATACTGTTCAGCGTATAAACAGTCTCTTCAGAAAATTTGGACTAAACCGCTCAATTCATATGGATTGGTTTTACAATCTCTTTATGAATGTTTTGAATTGTCAAAGTGTCAGTTAAGTAGCCGTTGATGGAGAGTACAGAACTGGCTCAGATTTTATTAAAAATATCTTCATTTGTGTTCAGAAGATGACTGGAAAGTCTTACGGGTTTGGAACGACATGAAGGTAAGTGAATGATGACTGCCGGGCCAAAAAAAAAAAAAAGTCACTGTTTGGATTTAAATAGGTAAATACTTTGAGTCAATGACTCTTGTGAATACAAGATCTTGAACAAAAAATGATGCATTGTATTGGTAATGCAAGAGTCAAACACTCTGTAAAGTCTACTCCAGCACAACCCAAAAACCTTCAATGAATTTACGAATAGGGGCCAATTCATGTGTAAAAATGATTCTCAAACATACAGCTAATATGCTAGACACATAATAATCACAGCAATAATGATTGCTGTGATTGACAAAATGTATTTGTCTATTGTCAGGTAAATACAAACATCGACTATATATGGCAGCTTCAGACTTAAATGTGTCACAGTTTAAAATGTCAAAAATAATCGTCACTATTTGCACTAATTTTGTGCATTTTGTGTAGGCAATATTGGCCAAAAAAAGCATGCATGGATAAGAAAAATGTACATAATGAACACAGTTTTCTGACGTTTGCAGCTTTGCTTTTAAGCACTCAACTAGCAGCTCATTACTGTGGTCACTTTCTATTCCAGGAGTGTGTGGGTCTCTGTTCTAACCCCATGCACTTTATCCATGAGCTGTGATAAGCCTAGATCCCTTCAGCCACAGGGCTAAATTTGGTAATTTTTGTCCTCTGGTTAAGACATATGTAACACAAAACAAACACCATCTCCCCTTGCTTTAGTCTCCTCAGGCTAACGGCCAGATGAACAGAGCCCCTGGATCAGAGTCAAGCAGTGTCAGAGTGAGCAAACACACTCCAAGGACACACTGAACAGTGGACAGTTCATTCAGAACTGCTTTATATACACACACACAGTTTGTAATAAAACATTAGAGCTGCACGATACTGGAAAAGTTGAGAATCACGTTTCTTTTCTGTTTAAAATAGAGATCACGATTCTCCGATTAATCTGAATAGCATGTAATTTAGAAGTTTTGATGTTAATTTCTGCAGTCTATTTTATAAATAATATATATATAAATATATATATATTATATAGAAATGTGCAAAAGTCTTAGGCAAGTCAGTATTTTCACCCCCCAAAAAAGGTTTTAAGCCAGTTATCGAATCCATCTCGGATTACATGAAGAAACAGATGAAACAAACCAAATCCAGGAGAACTGTGGCCGTGTCTCCAAGAGATTTTAAGAAACCTGCCTTCAAAGCTACCTGAAAAATGATGCCCAAGTGTACCTGGACAAGAGCGGTTTTAAATGCAAAGGGTGGTCACACAAAATATTTTTTTGATTTAGTTAATATAAGTCAATTGATAAATAAAATCTATTTATAACAGTATTTTTTAAAAACATCCTCACTTTACAGCATTTTTACACAAGTGCCTAAAACTCTTCACAGTACTGTATCTTTGCAGGCAGGTTTCTTCAAGCATCTTAGAGACACGGCCACAGTTCTCCTGGATTTAGTTTGTCTCAGTTTCATCTGTTTCTTCATGTAATCACAGACGGATTCGATGATGGTGAGATCAGATCACTGTGTGGAGCACCGGCTGTTGTCAGACTCCTTGTGCATTCAAAAATCTCACTGGATTATTAAAATTAATGGCAAAATGAATGTTTGGAAATGTGAACAGATATTTCCTATTGACACACTACAGCAAAAGATTTTTTTTTTTTTTCACTCTGATTAATTCCAAAGTGAAAATGTTGCTAGTTTTAAAAACTAACAGGTAAAGTAAACATTGGTAACAGCTATTGAAAGGCCCAATATCATTGATGCGGACTACTAACTTGAGCAAGACAGGACATACAAATCAGACAGACAGGACACCATTATCTAAAACAACAACCAACTGCATGCAGTCTTATCAGTTTATGAACTGACTGATGTGTTTGCCCAGATAAAAAGTAACTTAATATAATTGTCCTGTGCACTTCAACATCATAACATGTTGATTTACTGGACACACCAGCGGTACTCTAAGTAAAAGTAAATTTACATGGCAAATTACACTGGTAGGTCCTGAGACTAGACA
Organism: Chanodichthys erythropterus; assembly: GCF_024489055.1. Taxonomy (NCBI): domain Eukaryota; kingdom Metazoa; phylum Chordata; class Actinopteri; order Cypriniformes; family Xenocyprididae; genus Chanodichthys; species Chanodichthys erythropterus. The sequence continues at coordinate 9,598,308 of NC_090225.1, forward strand.
CACAGGACATCCACCACCCTAAAGCTTAAGGGAGCAAACAAAACACACAACTCATGCCAAAAAAAAAAAAAAAACTTTTGACATGTATATGGATACAAATGATTCCCTAATGCGAGTTTGATACAGTTTCCAGCAGTGCACTAATTCTTTGAAAACCAAGTGCTGGTTCGTTTCTGTGCGCGCGCACGAGCTCACCAATCACAAAACAACTGCCGAATTCAGTGAAATATTAAAATAATTTAATATTTGTGAAATACATTACACTCATAATATTGGATTTTAACACATAACGCATACTGAACGGCCATGACCAAGCAAGAAAATAAAAAGTCTGGCTCCAAAGTTTGCAAGGTTGCAAATTAAGCCATCTAATAATAGCTAGCATAAAAATAACTGAAGAACACTACAGTTTACCAATAATCATGCGCTTAAAGTGTGTATATCTCGCATGAAACCGATATGGTGTCAATAACAAGCATCAACTCTCTGAAGCGCGTCTCACGAGGCTTTTAACTCTAGTAACCCGAGTCAACAAGAGCTGAATGTTAGTCAAACTCTCTATTTCAGCTCTCAGGGCACGAGGCGATCCGCTTTCTGACGCGAATTGATTCACACCTGGTCAAATTTGACCGTGACCAGAAATAATACGAGTTCAAGTCCAGTTTTTAACTTTTAACATGGCATTAAACGCAGGCTAACGCAAACTAACAGAGAAGCACCAGTGAGACACAATCACCGAAGAAAGGACTTTCGATGATACACGATATGAAATGAGATAGTCACCTTCATCAAAGTTGTGGCACTTGCGGTTCTTCGCTGAGAAATGCCGATTCCTCGGTCCGCTGTCTTCCGCCATCTTGGTTCTGTTGAAACTTTGCTGCGTGACGTAACAGCTCCAGTTTCACTGTACAGATGAACTTCATGCTCTCATTCAGAGAATCAGAGATGTTTGGGAAACAAATGAAGATGGGTTTGTCTTTGCGGATAATAAACTTACAATAAACGATGATATATTACAGAATAAACTAAATAAAATATATAATGAAGAAGGAATACTCCTTATTTATGTCTCAATTAAGCATATTTGTGGCATTAACCATGTGACTCTTTATACAGATGACCAGATTTCGTCCACTGAAGCACAAGATGCTTGTTGGATGTCGTGTCATGCTAGACATCATGATTTAAAATCATATTTTCATGAGGGGGGGGGGGGGGGGGGGGGGTGCAAAATCATGCATTGTCATTACAGTGATCTCAGACTTTTGGAGCCCAATATGCACAGAATACCAAAGTGCATTTTTTTTTCAGAGAAGCTAAATTGCTGGAAGAAAAGGTGTAAAGATTTAAAGGAGGAACCCCCAGAGAGACAGCATATCTAGGTCTGTTCTATTTTTAGACTGACACATTTCAAATCCATTTGCACATGTGCCTTGTTTCATTGCTCTCCAGGTCAAAATGTCAGAAAATAATTATTGAAAGATAAATAAATGATGAATTCATAGAAATTTGAAAGGGAATCAGCATACTAATGTCTGATAATCATCAGCAAATGACACTGTGGTAAAAAATAAATAAATAAAAATAATTCTATCACAACAATAACAATTAGTGATCATTATCCAAACATCATTGTAATTCTGGTTATTGTAACAGGATTCCAGATTAATATCAGATCAGAGTCTGTTGCATATACCTATTTGTCCATGCAACGTGCAAATTTTATGATTTTATTAATTTTATGAGTTTAATGTATTTTAACAGTATTGCAATTAAAAATGTTTGGTAAATGAACCTTACAAAATAACAGAACAGCAGCAGCAAATGGGCCAAATATTCCACATAAATGCGCAGTACTGCCCCAATCCAGATAGTGGCAGTATGACACCAACAAAATACAAAAGAAGCAATTTGGATGGTAGTGATGGGAGAAACGAAGCTTTTCGTAACTTTGAATCAATTGAACCAATTGCTTCGCAAAATGATTCGAAGCGCTCGAAACGTCACACGTTGGTGACGCCTGCTGGTCAGAACGGTGTAAATGCATCTCGGCTCAAACACACATAACACAATTGCAAATGTTTTATTGAAGGTGTATATTAGATGCAATAAACATATAATCTAATACCATTAAAAATAAAGTGTCTTTATTTTCTTAAATTGTTTTGTTTGTTTTATGTAGAGCTTGGCTAATCAATAAGATACTTTTAATTATATACAAATGTGTCATTAAATGTCTACAAATATTAAAAATTGATCTGAGATTAAATAATTAGCGGCGAACCATTACAATTTTGAAGCAGTAATGACGTAGCGAAGCTTTGTTTACTGAAATCACGTGACTCTGGAAGGTTTGTACGCGCTCCGAATCTCTTGTTCGAAACAAATGATTCGCAAATGTTTCGAAGCTTCACTAGTGGGCGGTACTTTGTAGTTAACTAACTCAAAGTGTTGTAACTTTCTTTGCAATGGTGGACGTGTAAGTCCTGTCTAACGTTAGAGCAAACGGGTTCATTCATAATGACCGAGGTGTGTAAAGAGGAGTTCGGCACTGCAGTGGGTCCAGTGGAAAAATGGATCCTGCGGTCCTGCAGTGTGAGTGTGGAGATCATCTCTCTGGGCTGTGTGATAAAGTCCATCAAAACAGCAGATCGCTGCGGTCAAAATGCGGATATAGTGTTGGGATACGATGACTTAGAAGGCAAGTTCTATCGTTCAGTAAATGGGAAATCAGAGTTTAACAATTTCTCTGCTTATTCCTGCCAGATGTGTCCTCTCAGTACAGAAAAGAAAATGAGAAATAATGGTTCTTTAATATCTCAACTGTTTCTAAGATATTGAAGAACAAATGAAGGCTTTTGCTTTTTATATCTTTTTAAGAATAATTCTATTTTCCAGTTGGTATCCAGTAAAATTTCTCTATGTAGTCAGGCATTTCTCATGAAATTCTCCCAAAAATCAAATAATCTAAGCTGCTAAATCCACATTCATTTTCTAACTCTAAACAATTGACTCATTGGTTTCATTTCAAGGGATTTAGGAGATTCTTCCTATGAAAAAGCCATCAGTAATTAAAATGTTCGGTCCCACTTTATATTAAGTGGCCTTAACTACTATGTACTTGCATTTAAATTAATAATTTGATACAATGCACTTATTGTGTACATACATGTTTTATATTTGAAAAATACCTGCATGTAATTACATGTGTAATTAATTTCTGTAATTACATTTATAATTACACTGTTGACCCATCCCTTACACCTTACCCCCCTTAAACTTATCCATACCACCAAAGCTTTCCCTAACCTTACCCGTATCCCACTTCAATAACAGCAAAAGTGTTTTGCAATTCAATATGAACCCAATAAGTACATTATACTTATTTTTTGATGAAAGTGCATAGTAGTTAATGTCTTTATGGGGGAAAAGATCAAACTGATTAAAGCAGCCTTTTTTATATTCTTTCATTCATAGGGTAAAACATAAAAAAACATTGGGCGTTTGTTTGAAAAAGAAAGTTCAGTGTATTGCAGGTAAAGCCAATATCAGAATTAATCTAATTAAAAATGTTATACATCATATATTTAGCTACACTACAGAAGCTGGGCCAATAAAAAAATCTTCACTTTGTTGCCCAATTTGTGCTTTTAAAATAGCCTATACAGATATTGAGAAAGCAGGGTAGCTGATGCCCTTTATGAAATATAATTGAGGGAATTGAACAATTGCACAATATTGAAAACAGATGTGCATTATCCAAGATTGTTCATAGATTTTGAAATAAACGCAAGGTTACCTATAATTTCTGTAATCCAGTGGTTCTCGACCAGGGGGCCTCAGCAAGCTTCTAAGCGACCCTGAATATGACTTAAAATTATTTAAAATAACACAAAACAAGCTTTTAATAAGCTAAAGAATTAAATCAAGACTTCTTGATATATATTTTTTATTTAATTGTATTCGCCCCCTAAACAACCAGGATTTGGCATGGCCATTTTTATAAAGAATATACTTTTGTCTAGCAATGCCAAGATATAAAATATTTTATTAGGTAGAAAGATATGTTTAAAAAAATGTATCCAGTAAATAATAAACAGCTGTAAAAGTCATGCAAATTCATTGGTTAAGGAGAATGGGAACCTCTTAAAGGAATAGTTCACCCAAAAATGAAAATTATCCCATAATTTACTCACCCTCAAGCCTTCCTAGGAGTATATGACTTTCTTCTTTCAGCCAAACACATAATTAAAGACTCTGATTGTGTTCGGCTGGAAGAAAGTCAAAATTCACCACTTTTTATTTTTGGGTGACCTATTTCTTTAAGAAGATTCAGCTCTTAAAACGTTTGGAATTGTGACATTTTTATTTACAGAAACTAAGAGTAAATATATTGTTGTGGACAATTGGGTCCTTGGAATCAAAAAGGTTGAGAACAACTTCTGTAATCAGGCATTATTATGGGCAGATGATCTCAGAATAACCAAATGTCAGCCTATTAATCAGCCTTGTCGATATATCTGTCTATCTCCAGACATAACTATAGAGATACTAAATGAAAATAATGATTGATTTCCTTTATTTCACTCTAGGATATCTCTCAAATCCTCGCTACTTTGGAGCTGTGGTAGGCCGGGTTGCAAACCGCATTGCAAAGGGCCGCTTTGTGATAGATGACAAGGAATATAAACTGGCTATAAACAATGGACCCAATGCTCTGCATGGAGGACTGAAGGGATTTGACAAGGTAAACAAATAATTACATATACGTCTATCCTTTTTGGTCCAAAACAATTTTCATTCAATGTTATTTGTCATTTCTTTCATGCGAGTCAGCAGACATTGTGTCGTTTTGTAGGCATTTCATTAAAGGATGAGTTCACTTTAAAATGAAAATTACCCCAAGCTTTATAAAAATCCTTCTTTCATTTGTGTAAGAAAATATCCATATTTAACAAGTTATGTAGTAAAATATCTAGCTTCCGCTTGACTGTATTACCGTATTCTACTTACGAAGAAAGTGTAAAACTCTTGCTGTTCAAAACGCTTATGCAATGTCCTACACCTTCCATATTCAAATTACGAATAAAGCATAACTGATATTTTTCTTACACAAATGCATTGCTTCACTTCGGAAGGCCTTTGTTAACCCTCCGGAGCCATGTGGAGTATGTTTGTACTGGATGGATGCCCTTTCTTGAGCTTTCACTGCCATTTATAAAGCTTGGATGTGTCAGGATATTTATTCATATAACCCCTGATTATGTTCATCAGAAAGACGAAAGTCATATACATCTAGGATGGCTTGAGGGTGAATAAAGCTTGGGGCAATTTTCATTTTAAAGTGAGCTAATCCTTTGAGGACATTTGTGTGCTGTAGGCCGTGTGGACCACAGAGGCTGTGGCTAACGGAGTGAAACTGCGTCACAGCAGTCCAGATGGTGATGAGGGTTACCCAGGGAACCTAAACGCTTGTGTCACCTACACACTGGAGAAGAACACACTGAGTGTGCTGTACCAAGCACAGACTGACCACACTACACCAATCAACCTCACCAACCATTCATACTTCAACCTGGCTGGACAGGTAGGGCTACATGGAGAGAGTTTCCAAACATTGTCTTATGCTTCATGCTTAAAGTCTGTGTGAATTGAAAGTTGTGAATAATGTTATGGTGAGTTATGTCAGAGTGAAACAGAATATGGAAATGAATAAAAAATAATAGTGGGGGGCTTGATTTTAGCGCACATCATTGCCATTTCTAGCTTGCAGACTGACAGCTGGCTACTTTTCCTAAGTTTGCCACCTGAACACAAAAAAGTAGTTGGGCTTGATTCAACAACATTAAGTGGTTGGGAAAAAAATCCTTAATCGGTCTTTCATGGACACTTTGGGCACTTGTAGCAAATGGAATTGTGGTACGTGTTTGGTACCATTTGCTTGAGTTATTGATATTTGATGTGTTTGTTAGAAATAAATGATTACTCTGTCTCCTACTTTGTCTTTTCTTTGAAGCATTGTCAGATATGTCTCTAAGCATATTTTGGCATCTTTATATAGTCTCACCCAGCACAAAGGGTTTTTAAATTTTTTTTAACTTGTGATAAAATCTAATTCTTAAGAGGTTAAGTTTGTTACAACATTGGTTTAGAGATTTCAGCCTATGCAGCCTTTGAATACTGCAGTCATCTAATGGGCTTTGATATTTCATGTAATTGCTATTTTTATACCAACATTTGTCACCAGATGTTGCCAACGTATGCCAAATGTTGAGGTTTTGATTGTTTCAACTTACTGGAATGAATATTTTTGCTTAAAGCTGCAGTCTGCAACTTTTTTTGTGTTAAAAATTTACAAAAATGATGTAATGAGAATATATAACATGAATCCATTTTCCAAACTGTGTTTTTGTCCTATCCTGAATCATTATGGTACACTTCTAATAAGTGTTTATATTCGGACTATTTCAGACCGGACTGGTAGGACTCGCTGCAGAGTATGACAGTAACTGCGTGACTCGCCATAGACATACACGGAGAAAAGTAGCTCCGGCTAGAAAGTTCCTCCGCAAGACTCGTGCAGTTCTGTTTATTAATTGCTAAAGGGCCAAAAATCGTGAACAGCAGCTTTAAGTAAAAAAATAAAAATAACATAAAAATAATCATAATCATATTTTACATAAGTCAGTGAAGTAATTTTGTCATTTTAGAGGTAAATAAGGTCAAAAATACCCCAAAAAAAATAAAAAATCAATAAAGAAATGCATAAATTGAGTTTTTTTACTTTAATGACATTTGTTTAAAAAAAAAGTTTGGGATCACACCTGTGACACTCGTGCCCAACTTTATCAACGAAGGACTCATTAAGGGCTGCTCTGTGAAGGATGCTTCAGGGTTAATTAGGGTTGGAGCTAAACTCTGCAGGACAGTGGCCCTCCAGGAGCAGATTGGGCACCCCTGCTTTTTAAATAATAATCAAGTAATTCACCATTGACAGTACGTCTACTTTAACAATGAACACACTCTTGATGACTATATTTAATTATTCCTACAATCAATAAATGCTGTTTAATATCCCACATTCTGCAGGGTACACCAGACGTTTACGACCATGAGGTGACCATCTCAGCGGAGTCGTACCTGCCTGTAGATGATACAATGATCCCCACAGGTATTACCACGTTTTTTATTTTTATTTTAGAGAATTATATCTTTTTAAACATCTATAACCTTACCTTACATCACTCCAGAACAGAACCTCTCAAACATGGTTTTGTGTGGTTTCTGTACTATGTACAGGGGAGGTGACATCTGTGGAGAAGAGCCTGTTTGACCTGAGAAAGCCAGTCCTTCTTGGCTCTAGACTGGAAGAGCTGCCTGGTCCAGGCTTTGATCACAACTTCTGTCTGAGCTCACCTGGTCAACCGCCACTGGAGAGAAAATGTGCACGGTGTGTCATTTGTATTGGAATATTGAGTTCATGATGTAACACTTTGTGTGTCTTAATATTACTGTACATGTTGGTCTCTGTAGAGTGGTGCATCCTGGGACGGGTCGTGTCCTGGAGGTGAGCACTACACAGCCTGGGGTTCAGTTCTACACCTCCAACTTCCTGGATGGCACATTGAAAGGGAAGGGTGGAGCTGCTTACTCCAAACACAGTGCCTTCTGTTTAGAGACCCAAAACTGGCCAGATGCTGTTAACCAGGTAATTTAATTAAAAGTACTTTTTTTTTCTCTCCAAATAAACAAAGTTGTGGCACTTGATCAATGTACGTAGTGTAAATTGATAATTTGGTGGCAGTAAGATGTAATTTTTAATACTTTTTATTCAGCAAGGATGCATTGGCAATGGCATGCAGTTGTTTATTTTAAATTGTAATAGTATTTTACAATATTACTGTTTTTATTGAATTTTGATCATTAAATGCAACCTTGGTGAACATAAGACTTCTTTTAAAAACATTAAAAATGTATAAAATTTTTTTAATGGTAGTGCACATTATACTATCGATCATATACAGACCCTTTTTGTGAACTTGTTTATATTTATGTAACGTGTTTGCTTTAGTCCGAGAGTAAAGCGTAATGGTTCTCAATGAATGAGATATCTGTTCTCTGTCTCTCATCAGCCTAATTTTCCTGATGCTCTGCTGAGACCAGGAGAGACGTACACACATACAACACGCTTCACATTTTCAGTGGTGTGAAACTACATGAGCATGTGAATTTTACTTTTCCATCATTATACAATTGCACTTTTTCCTGATACATGATAGTGTATTTCTGTAATTGTCAATAATTTGCAATTTTTTAGTAGAGGATTGTAACAGTTATCAGGTGAACATCCCACTTTTATTAAATTGTGAATAGTATGCTAGTGGATGTGTAAACTGAAATTCTGTGTATTGGGTGATAAGTGACACTTGTGTGTGTATGATGCGAGATGATCTGATCTTCTCCTGTAAGAGGTGATCCAACTTTCACTGCAACTCTTTCAGTCTTTTAGCAGAGTATACTGCTAGCATTTGGGATGGGAGACACAAAGCTTTTCAAAATTTTGCTTATGTATGTGACCAAAAATCAAAAAACATGTATGTCATCAAAAATCATACCAAAAATCATTAGGATATTAAGTAAAGATCATGTTCAATGAAGATATTTTGTAAATTTCCTACTGTAAATATATCAAAAATATATTTTTGTGAGTGAATATGCATTGCTAAGGACTTAATTTGGACAAATTGAAAGGTGATTTTCTGAATATTTTGATTTTATTTTTATTATTTTTTGCACCCACAGATTCCAGATTTTCAAATAGTTGTATCTCAGTCAAATATTGTCCTATCCTAACAAACCATACATCAATGGAAAGCTTATTTATTCAGCTTTCAGTTGGTGGTTGTGGTCCAGGGTCACATATTTTCTATGAAATATCAACTGGGAACTGACAGAAATTAACTTTCCCATTAAAGGCTGATATTTGACCCCTTAAATTGATTTCCAGGGACATTTTTTCTCACCATGTTAATGTATACGTAATCTTATGGGTGAATGCATTTTCACTGCATAAATAATGTTGAGAAATTGTTTATGAAATGATGGGAAGAAAATGAAATTATGAAATTAAAACCGCCAGTAGGTGGCGGCAAATCACTCTTAATGAGTAAAGAATTAATTCCACTGATTTGTTCGAAACGGCTGATTCTTTCTGGAATGAAGCAAGTGACTGAATCACTGAATCGATTCGTTCAAAACCCCTGCTTCGTTTAGTAACGACTAACGAAACACCACTGTGACTGTGTGTTGCTCGTCTCAGAGAAGTGTACGTAACTCTTTTGCTGAGGCTTGTTTAGAAGTATTTTCGTTGGAGAAACAGAGCAAAAACAGACAATATTGGCAATATTACGTCTAAAATGTCACTTATTAACTTTTTGTTTACTGAACTGTTATATAAAATCAATATCACCTTTGCTGTCATCCTGATATTCTGGAAATACTGCTTAAGTAGGCTATAACTCCAGAGCCATTTTTCCCAATATATCAAATAAAAGGAATAGTTCAGCCAAAAATTAAAAGCAGCCTACAATATGATCAAAGTATTGCCAAGTTATGTTTATAGCAGGCTTTATTTTACTCATAAATTGAAAATCCCCAATATAAAATCCTACAGTAAAATCTCGAGGGAATCACTGGTGAATAAATCTTTCGGGTTTTGACGTCATCCTTGCACCACTCTATTAACCTAACAAGATTTAAACAATTTAAATCTCTCTTTCTCTCTATCTGTACAAACAAGACTACTGCAGTTTTTCTCCATGCATTTTATACCACCATACTGATCAGTCCACATTTAAAAATAAATAAATAAATACATCATGCATTTCAGGCAGCCTACTGAACATGAGGTACAGGACTGGAAACCTAATCAGAGAATATTGAGAATTTGTGCAAGAGCACGTGGTAAATTTCTGTGTTCACATAAACCATCCATTTTGACTAATTAAATGCCTTGACCACTTAAATGCTGTCTAAACACTGCTGTTTGATAGAGTGGCTCATCAAGTCAACTCTTGAACCATCATGGTGTGAATTTACAGGACAACTTGTAATAAAAAAAATGATTAAAAAAGTGCCCCAGGTTGAAAGAACACCCCATATCAGCACAAAGCCCAGGGAATCAGACAAAAGATGAAGTCAGTGAAAGTGTGTCAAACCAAAATACTGCTATTTGAGAGGAAAACATGAATACAAAACATATTCCTTTTCCTAGAATTATGTCCTAGATTTGAATGTGCATATTAGTATTTCTCTCAAACATTTCCCTGGAGAAAAACAAATTCCCTCTTTTAATGTGTTCTTTTCATATTTATTCAACACTTTCAGCAATAAATGTTGCTGCACCATTTCCATGTTCAGAAGCTCTGAAGATTAAAATGGACATATTCTAAATCTAGTGACTACAACAAATAATTAATCTAATACCAGCAAACGTAAAGGTGGTACAGAGGACGTTTTGTTTTATACATTTTTGCAATATTACTTGAAACTGTATTTACTAACTGATGAAAGACTATTTATTAGGTGCACTGAAAGTAATAATATTAATATACATCTTCTGTGCATGAGGTAGGGCCTTAAAAACATCAGCCAATCGTTTACGCGATCATCGCGTAAACGATTGGCTCTCTGGCTTGTCAATCACTGTCATTGTGAGAGACGTGCGCGGATTGGCCCTCTGGCTTGTCAATCACTGCCATGACGTTCCTTGTGAGAGACGCACGGCTGCGCGCTCTAGTAACTTTTTCCACACTTCGCATGCAATGTTTTTGTCAAGAGACAGGAGTAACAACTGCAGATTATGAGTCACCTGCGGTGAGTCCGACATAATGAATCCACGGCTTTAGGTCGCACACACACTTAACGATTGTAAGGCCGATTATGAATGTAAATTGATACTTATGACTGATCGCGCTCAAACGCGTCCAGTCAGAGCCAGTTGCGTTCAGTCTGCGATTACAGTCGGTGTTCAAATTCCTTGTGAAAGTATATAAATCTGCTCCAGGAGCAGGAAACTATCGCTGTATGTTGAGCACAGTCTTAGAATGTTTTAGCTAGTCGTTAAATGTGTGCCCGGCTTAATAACACAGCGAATGCCGGTGGTAAACAAACACTGAAGGAGGGGGGTTGTTGCATGCGCTCATTTCAAAAACTCAGTCGACGAAAACATCCCCTGTACCACCTTTAATTATTTGCATGACAATGTGTCATTCAACAAACCACTAACTAAAAAAGGATTTGATTTGAAAAGTAAATTAAATTAGATGTTCTACTGTAAATATAATTGGTGATAACATCTAAGCAGAAGATAAATCAACTAGTTTCTAAAGAACTGTGAATGTGTGTTCAGACTTGCTGCTCAACTCTCAGGTTGAAAGATGGAAACTCCACAAAAACCTGACAACCTTTATGCACCTTTATGCATGGCAAAATAAAAATGCATGTCCCCATAGCAACTGTGTAGAAACTTGTACTGCATAGACAATATGAATGATATTCAACCATGTTCTATTCAAAGCATAAAATACATTCTAGATGTTTTCCTACAGGTTCCACTCGAATGTCAGCCAATTTACCATCCCATAATCTTATATTCTGTCACCCAAATCCATATCTCTGGCAGATAATGTTTACACATCTGCATGCATGAGATCTTTCTCTGCTTAGATTTTCATCAGGATCATCTGTGAGCATTTAGAGCCTGTGAGCATCTCGTCATACAGCGATTACTGTCAAAAATGTAGGGCACAGAAATCCAGTAGATGTAGAAATGAAACAGAAAAGAATTTCAGCTTCACACACAGTTGTGCACCTGCACAATTTGGTAGCAACACTTTAGTCTTTAGCCTCACATTGCTTTAAAACTCAATTATCAGACCTCATATAGCAGATGCATACTGTTAACAGGCAATCAACTTGGGTTGTCACAGTATCAAAATTTCTAGTAGTTTGCACCAATATATGGAATGCTAAAACTGCCAATAGACCTTATTCACAGCAGCGCCATCTTTGATTTTTACCTGAAATGAAAGTGAGAACAATAAGAACAATGAAACGCATACCAGTTACATAGTGGCAGGTCTAGTTTGCATTTACACTCTAAGACTTAATGCACAGATCTATTTTGACATACAGTATTAGATTGTTTTGTCTTATCTTTTGCTATGGTTATATCACTCAGTCAGTCATTGCAGTTTTGGATTTAAAATTTGCAGTATACTGAGCAGCATGAAAATGTTTTTGTTTTTCAAATTTTCTATGGGTTGGGTTATAAACAAAGAGCGCTCCCTTTATAATTACTGAAGCTGTCAATCAATTTAGGCTAAGTTCAGCGCCTGCTCACTAAAGCCCAAAGTATACTTCACTTTTTACACGTGCACAAGGGTCAGCATACAGAAAATTCCATCATCAGAAGAGTTTGCGCACCGCCGGATTGTTGTAACGGCGCGTACTTATACGCACAGGTTGCACATGCACATTTAATTATTTTTGCAGTAATTAGTTTATCCACATGGTGGCAACCTTGCCCTGGAGGCATCGATTCACAAGGTAATCAAAGAAAAACTGCATTAACAGAACAGACGGGAACACATGCAAGCTACAGCGACAATGGAGGACTACATAGACGAGAGATTTTGCAAAGAGGTTAAGAAAGCCTCATTTGTACAACTCTAGCATGAAAGAATACAAAGATGTTTACATGGGTTGTAACTCGCGATTGTTCAAAACTGCACGTGTGTCGAATGCCTGTGTATGCGTAAGAGTCGAATGAAGTATACTTTGCAAGGCTGTGCATTCGACTGTGACAAAAAATAAAGTACACCCAGGGCTTAAGATCTACACTCCATGTGAAAACTCCCGCTATAATCAAAAAATCTGTCTACACTCATCAATGAATCTCTTATTTACATCATGTCTACACTTTTTGGTAATAATGAAAGGATTCACGTGGGTGCAGAACTCTAACAGTGAATGTCCACTTCAGCAGCAAAACTCCATTCAGGGCCACTGACAACGCTAAAATGCCTTCGCTTTGTGGTGTGTCTGTAGCGAGTGTTTAATCAGTTTTTTGCTCACGGGCAATATAATCATCACAAATACAAGCGATTACAGTTGGAAAGTTAAAAATATGCTGCCGGAATTAATATCTCAGATGAGATTTGGGAAGAGGGACTGAAACAAATTCATACCTGCTCTATTAATGCCAGATTACAACTTATACAGTTTAAAGTATACCAAAACTAAACTAAAAAAATAAAATTTACCCTTCCGTTTCCCCATTATGTGACAGATGTAAGAGCTCAGATGGCATGCATGCTCATACTTTCTGGTTTTGCCCTGAGATTTTTGGAAGAATATTTTTCAGTGGTATTCAAATGTTTTTGGAGAAAATATCAGTCCAGACTTTGAATTAGCTTTGCTTGGGTGTTCTGACCCTACACTAGCATTAACACATTCTCAGCAATTGTCTCTTATGTTTGGTATGGTGGTAGCTAAAAGGGTGATTTTGATGGAGTGGAAGTCCACTTTATCACCCAGTTTTCATAAATGGTTGGCGGAGATGGTTGCTGCCCTCAAGCTCGAAAAGATTCATTTTTCCAGGATTGATGCCCCTTCCTTAGGTATCTGTTTAAGAGTTGAATTTGCTTGTGCATTCATGTAAATGGATAGCTTCACTGATGTATTTCTTCACTCAATGTTTTGTTTGTTTATGTATGTTTTTGTCTAAGATGTTTATTTTTCATTGTATCTGTTTGTGGGGGGTGGTTCTCTTTTGTTTGTTTACTATATATATATATATATTACATATATATACAGTGGGTACGGAAAGTATTCAGACCCCCTTAAATTTTTCACTCTTTGTTATATTGCAGCCATTTGCTAAAATTTAAGTTCATTTTTTTCCTCATTAATGTACACACAGCACCCCATATTGACAGAAAAACACAGAATTGTTGCTGTGTTTGACTATACTGATTGGACTTGATTAGAAAAACCACACATCTGTCTATATAAGACCTTACAGCTCACAGTGCATGTCAGAGCAAATGAGAATCATGAGGTCAAAGGAACTGCCTGAAGAGCTCAGAGACAGAATTGTGGCAAGGCACAGATCTGGCCTTGCCAGATATTATATATATAAAACCACATTTTTCACTATATATTTGCATAAATTCATAAAAACTGCTCCATTTTTTTACACTCTCGGCCGCTCCTTGTGGTAGCTGTCAATCCCACAATGTACAGCGCGAGCATGAAGCTCAACTTCCATAGGAATGAGTTGAAAATGCTCGCACTGCTACACTTGCACCACACCACATAGATAACTCAAATAAAGGAAACTTACCATATTTTCAGTGGAGGGACAGAAATCTCTCAGATTTCATTCAAAATATCATAATTGTGTTCCAAAGATGAACGAAAGTCTTATGAATTTGGGTGAGCAATTGATGACAGAATTTTCATTTTTGGGTGAACTATCCCTTTAATGACCCATTAAATTCATCCATTCAAAATGAATACAACAAAAAAATGAATGTGTTATTGTTGTAGCTTCTGTTGTTTTCTTGTTTCTTTCTCTTGAATGGACAAAATAAACACTGAAGGTTATTCGGGGTAGATCTCATGGCTGTATGTAGGATCACAGCCAAATGGAATTTTAAAAATGCATTAAGGTAAATCAGCGCAATTAAATATGCATCATCAAATCTTCCATGCCTTCTCACCCATTATAGAATTTAGCACGCCACACTCACTTTAGGGCACATATAAATTCATTCAGTCATGTCACCTTTCCAAGAATTTGTTGAAAGAGTTTTATTTAACACATTAGCTGAAGGCCACAGATGCAGGTGAGGTTTACATTGACATTTACATCATCAGACAGAGTTCTGAAAAACACCATGAGATGAGCTGCTGAACTGCAGAGAAAGAAATGAATGCGAGGCCATTACACTTGGTTTCGTGTTTTTTACAGATGAAGTGAATTTTGAAATGTTCATTTGAATCATTATTATTATTATTATATATGCTTTTGGGGTCATTATAAAAACAGTGCCATTTGGAGATGCAGAAGATGCCTTTTTCCCCATACTTTTTGTTTAACCCCATTATACTTCAAAATTTCAATACTTCAACTCTGTTATGAGAAAAAAAATTATCATTTTTTTTTACATAAGTATTGTTAAAAAGCACAATAGTGACAGTGTACTGTAAAAAAAAAAATGATTGTAAAAGAACAACTGTAAAAGACTGAAAATGCTATGGTAAAAACTTGACAGTAAGTTGAGTTCCTTTACTATATAGAAAAAAATAACCTACATTTAATGTAATTTTACAGTAAAAAAAAAGAACAAATTATCTTATAATTTATGGCGAAAAGCTGTAAACTTTTGTAAAATCTTTTGTTTCTTCTTAGTTTTTTGTTATTAGTGGGTTTCCACCCTGTAGCCCAAGTCTGGTTGCCCACTGAAGCTAAGCAGGGCTGAGCCTGGTTAGTATAGGTTGCTGCTGGAAGAGGTGTTAGTGAGGCCAGCAGGGGGTGCTCACCCTGTGGTCTGTGTGGGTCCTAACGTCCCAGTATATTGATGGGGACAATATACTGTCAAAAAGCACCATAAACCGAGGTCCAGACTTTCTGTGGTCATTAAAAATCCCAGGATGTCCTTCGAAAAAGAGTAGGTTTAACCCCGACATCCTGGCCAAATTTGCCCATTGGCCTCTGTCCGTCATGGCCTCCTAATCATCCCCATACACTGATTGGCGTCATCACTCTCTCTCCTCTCCACCAATAAGCTGGTGTGTGGTGGGCGTTCAGGCGCAATATGGCTGCAGTCGCATCATCCAGATGGATGCTGCACATTGGTGGTGGTTGAGGAGATCCCCCCTTCAATATGTAAAGCGCTTTGAGTGCCCAGAAAAGCGCTATATAAATGTAAGGAATTATTCTTCTTATTATTTTATGTTATATCCTATGTTTTTTAAATTCATATTTATGCTGTCTTTTGTTTGTTTGTTTTTGTTGAATAAATTACAGTTTTAAATTGTACATTTTACAAGTTATTCTGTAAATGTTAACATTTTTACTGTATTTGTAAAGAATTATTCTGGCAACCAGCTGCCAGGCTTTAGTTGTTGTTGTTTTTTTCTGTAATAATAACAGAATATTTTTACAGTCTGTGGTGCAATGATTTTTGCTATTATTAGGCAATTTGCACTGACCTTTTATCCCCCTAGAACATTTAAAATTTAATGGAGTTGGCACAAAACTTGTCTTTTATCAGAAATATCATGGTTCAAATGAATTTCTGGAGAATTTGCATTTTATTTTTCACCTCATTTTAGAGAACAGCCTACAAAGAACAAACAGTTCTTGAACATCACAGCCACAGTATACCTATCAAAACAATCTTTTACCAGAGCGAAAATATCTTTTCCCTCAGAGGGAACACAGCAATCAAATGTCACTCATGTTTATTTCATTCCAGATCAGGCTGTGTCTGTAAATATCACGTTTTTTTTTTCCAAACTAAGGTCTGCATGCAGAATTCTGAAGCAGAAGAATACAAGGAGCTTCCTGATCCCTCTGCAAACACTTCTTACCTCATCCTTGTGACAGTTAGACAATGACATTTGTCTAAACTACAAACTTTGCTAATGCAGTTTTTCAGACTGATAGCATTTAGAAAGACAGGTGATCACCCCGGTAATACTATGTGGATTTTGTTATTGCTGTGTTTTTTTTCACCTGTGTACAGTCCATGCATGCACATGGATTATGGCATCTGTCACCGACCATCTCATCTTTCTTTTCTTTGTCTGACCTTGTTCTGGTCTTTTCTCTCTCTGTCTGTGTGTGTGTGTGTATGTGTGTTTTTTTTTTTTTCTCATTGGCAGCAATGCTCATGTAAGAAAATAGCTCACAGCATTCTGCACATGAATAAACAAAACTGTATGTTATCTAAGCCCAGGGGGTCAACCTTTTTGTGCAATCTTAAAGTTTTCTATAAATCATATCACAATTCTAACTTTCGAAACCAGCGGAGCCATTGGCATCATCGCACAATGGCTGATGCTAATTTGATTATTAATTTAGAATGCAGCCCAAAATAAAATGCTTTAAAATCGTTAAACTTTGTGAAGAAACTTACTAATGTTTAATTTCAAGCTATTTATTGTCATTTTTATATTTTAACTCAATCAATAAAACTGATGCCAGTAGATCATCAATGTACCAGTCAGTGAACTTTAAGAAGAAAGCGACTCTTTAAACAGGTTACATAGTTACGTCAGTAGGTGGCGACAAATGGCCATATTTATGAGTCATTCATTCATTCAACCGCTTCTGTAAAAAAAACGGATTAATTCAGGAACGATAGGAATGAGTTAATGAATCGTATACTCTCAAGTACTAATTCTGAATAAGTAACTACTTTGCGAGTGCTAAAGAAGTATGTTCTGTATAGTATGAATGTAATCCTGATGTACTATTCATCATGTTGTCATTATCATATGACCCTGTGTCAGTTGCGTCACTTCACTGCCAGTCACAAATCCTCTCCTGTAGCCTCATGGGATAGTACATTTTCAATGCACACTTTAGAATCTCGCCAGAAGTATATCCAGGTACTTTTTGCCTACTCTTTTTATAAATACTGTGAATTCAGACATACTTCTTTTGTCACATACTCTTTTTTTGAAGCATGTGATTTTGGATGTAGCCATTGAATCATTCCCTCAACTGATTAGTTCAAAACAATGATTCAATCATGAATGAAACAAGGGACTGCCTTAATGAGTGAGTCATTGAATCATTCACTCTAAATTCACTCATTGAATCATCCACTTCAAAAAGCATTCTGATTATTATAGTCTTAAGAAACATCTATGTCTCACACAAAGCTAATGACACCTTTATATTGCTTTATCACTTTTGAAGTTTAAAAACTACATTTCATGTGGAAAAAAAATAAAAGTACCCTCTTTTTGTGTTTAAAAAGAGGGTAAGAGAGTAAGTAAGAGTGAATGAATTATGAGAGAAATTTTTTTAAAGTTTTCATTTTGGGATGAACTGTTCCTTTAAGCATCTGTCCTTGAGAAAATCCTTCTCTTGCTTAGTCACAATTTCTCTTTCGCTGCATAACAGTGAGCAATAATTTGTTGCTTAAAGGTTGCCTTTTCATACCTCAGGGGACTTAATGAAGTTCAGAGTTGTGTTATATTTGTGATTCAATTTATAATTAAACCTCTTTCCTAAAATGCAGACAAATGGTACAGTTAACAAAGAGCTATAACATAAATGTGGATAGATAATTTGGTTGTGGAAAAATGTAATGAGAAATATTGAAAGTTCAGTGAGTTCAAATGGAAATCTCTGACTTTTAAAAATGCAATTTTTAGGATCCTTCCTAATCTAAGCACAGCTTAAGATATTATTTAACTCTTATAAACATACAAAGGAGGCACATATGAGACTACTGGAGTCTTTCAGAAGAAAAGCTAGAGACTTAAGCTAAGCTCTCAATTTAATTGCTCTCTGAAATAACTGAGATATTAAGATTTCATTTGTGATATTTATTTTACATAAGATGCCTAAAATACTTCAAATGTCTAATCAAATCTGATTTCAAATACTATGAGGGTGTTGTTAAGAGGGGGCTTAGATATTTTCAGCATATTTATAGAACAGTTATGTGTCAAATTTGTAAGGGACTCAACAGTCTTCACAGGAGAAGAACTGACAAAGAGTCTTGGCATAAATCTGCTTAGCAGTTTTACCACTTTTTCAGCAATCCATCTTTAATCCCTGTCCATGGTAAATCCTCTGCTGGGCTGCTGCCTGGAGAGAGATCCGGCTCTAAGAACTGAATGTTTCTAAGTGATAAAACAGATGTTTTTCACCTGAATGCTCCACTTGTTTATCAATGATGGTCTCTCTGTTCAGTATTCTGCCTCACCGATTTCTCAACTATGTGTGTGTACTGTACACCAGTCTCATACTAGCTTTACAGTCAGGGGTGTTAGTCATAACAGTAAACTCCACAGGTATTTTTGAATTCCTGTTGTTAATGTTGAATTTTCATTGACTTTTATTTCTTCCAAAGGGATTAAATCAACAAGGTGCAATGTTATTATGTACACCCTGCAAGCAAACCAGGAAGAATCAAAACATCTAAAGGTCATTAAAAGCAATATTTTACCCAGTGCAATATTCAGCAGCATTTCTTGAAGCAGTTTCCCTGACCAGAACTGCCTGCTCTCATTAATGATGGCTAGAGAAGAATTCTAGGCAAAACATTTTCAGGCATTTGGGAGCTGTATACAGTACTGTTAAAGTGTTTTCAAGAGTCACTGTAAGGCACTGTAAGGTTTTACTGTATCTCAACACGATTATAAAGATGGCTCTTCAAAAACAGTGCATGCAAAATAAAATACACTCTTAAAGGAACACTCCACTTATTTTGAAAATAGGCTCATTTTCCAACTCCCCTAGAGTTAAACAGTTGAGTTTTACCATTTTCGAATCCATTCAGCCGATCTCCGGTTCTGGCGGTACCACTTTTAGCATAGCTTAGCATAGTTCATTGAATCTGATTAGACTGTTAGCATCGCGCTTAAAAATGACCAAAGAGTTTTGATATTTTTCCTATTTAAAACTTGACTCTTCTGTAGTTACATTGTGTACTAAGACCGACGGAAAATAAAAAGTTGTGATTTTCTAGGCTGATATGGCTAGGAACTATACTCTCATTCAGGCGTAATAATCAAGGAACTTTGCTGCCCTATCATGGCTGCAGCAGGCGCAATAATATTACACAGCGTCTCTCACATACGTCTCCATGGTTGCAAGGCACGTTCCTTGTGCAAGCAGGGGCTCACGGGCACTGCGTAATATCATTGCACTGCTGCAGCCATGGAACGGCAGCAAAGTTCCTTGATTATTACGCCTGAATGAGAGTATAGTTCCTAGCCATATCAGACTAGAAAATCACAACTTTTTATTTTCCGTCGGTCTTAGTACACGATGTAACTACAGAAGAGTCAAGTTTTAAATAGGAAAAATATCAAAACTCTTTGGTCATTTTTAAGCGCGATGCTAACGGTCTAATCAGATTCAATGAACTATGCTAAGCTATGCTAAAAGTGGTACCGCCAGAACCAGAGATCGGCTGAATGGATTCGAAAACGGTAAAACTCAACTGTTTAACTCTAGGGGAGTTGGAAAATGAGCCTATTTTCAAAAAAAGTGGAGTGTTCCTTTAAAATGAAAGATTCCAAAAGGCGGGTTTGTAGTGATGCCATAGAAGAAACATTTTTGGTTCCACAAAGAACCTTGTTTTTATATGTATTATCTCAATGTTACTATGGTACTTTTTAATGTGTATAGCTAATGCCTTCATCTTTGTTCTATTGCATTAATTTAGCAAAATCATATAGATTTTGATACATGCATATAACTACAGTTGCAGACACTCAGTCAACTTGTTCTCGAATGTTTATGGACCGGCTTTGACCATTCCAATATGGTGAACGGCTTACGTATAGTGGCCCCTAGAAACAGCCGCTGATGAGGCATCTATGTTTATATGTATGGTTGCAAGGGCTTTTAGGGTTTATGCTGGTTTCCAGTCTGTGTCTGGGTGGTTGCACACAGATGGGATTTAGGGGATATTGTGAATCTTAAAAGCTATAGTAGGAGAAAGTAATATATTTTGCTCTCAGAATAATAATGTGCTCAAACTCAATATCACGATATTGGCAACCCAACACAATAACATCATACAGCTGTTATTTCATTTCATTATTATAATGCAGAACGCCAGATTGCTTTGTTTTATTAGAGCACACATCACTGTTTCACAAGAAATCACATATTGCGTTCCCATCCTCACCTTTTAATCATTTGTCTCAGCACACTCAGAAAGAAAAGTATGTTTAGGGGTAGAACAGCTTATCACTGGGGCAGCATCTTAAAGGCACATATTTGTACCTTATTTACATCTAAAAAGTTCATAGTAGTACCTTAGTGGTGTGTATTACACTCTAAGGTATATGCATCTTTTATGGGTAGAAAAGATACAAAGTTTTCTCTTTAAATATACTGCCCCAAAAGCTGTTTTACAAACAGTTTTTTTCCTGACAGTGCAGTCTACTTCATCATACACCATGCAGGCAAAATTTTATTTCTATCCCAGTCAAAATTCTTCAACAAAATTGCATAAACAAGACATTGTGCTGTGAGTGTTATCTGACATTCCTTGTGTTGAGACATGGTACTACAAAAGCAGTGATGCATATTTGATGAATGATATATTCCTGGCTGTTTTTGATTAGTGATCTCCCTCTATAAGCCCTCTTTCAACTACGTGACCGACGCTCTTTGAAGTTTACCGCATCACCACACTCCCCAATTTGCCTGTTGATCACTGATCTGTGAAATTGGGTTTAGAGCTGATTAGACTCTCACAGTAATTATTTTGGACCTCCTTACCATCTGCACTGCAAATGATAGGAAAATACCTTTTTGTATGCCCAGGAAAAGATTAAATATGCAAAACAACCAAGGAAATGTGCAACTGAGCATCTGTGATCTTGCGTTTTTAATTAAATTAATTAATTAATTAATTTACAGTTATATGGTTGCTAATTAAGGCATTTAATAAAATGGACTGTCATGTCTCTTCGCTATAAATTAATACTTTTATTCAGTAAGGATGCATTAAATTGATCAAATATGACTGTAAAGACTTATATTTCAACTTTATATTCATCAAAGAATCTTAAAGCTGCACAAATGTTTTCAACATTGATGATAAGGAGAAGAAATGTTTCTTGAGCAGCAAATCAGCATATCAGAATGATTTCTGAAGGATCATGTGACACTGAAGACTGAAGTAATGATGCTGAAAATTCAGCTTTGTATCACAGGAATAAAGTACATTTTAAAATATATTCAAATAGAAAACTTTTGTTAATAAAATATCACAGTATTACTGTTTTACTGTATTTTTGATCAAATAAATGCAGACTTGGTGAACATCAGAGACATCTTCAGAGACTCATACAAAATAAATCATAAAACTAAAAAAGCAACCTCTAGTAATCAGCAGAGGAAATCTCAAATACTTCACATTTTATGAAGAAAAATATATTCTTGTGGACAATTGCTGATGTGATGAGGAGCTGATGACAGCTATGTGCCATGCACTGCCTATTAAGAATAAGATTAGCGTTAATCACATTGATAATCATGCATGCAAGGATGGAGTCAGCAGAACAATATGGTGCATATACACGCTGCAAACAACCTTGCAAGGTTTCCTCCTCGTCAATGCAGGACCATTGGCATGCAGAAAGGACAGGTCACCCATCGGGCCTGTGCATGAAAATTCCTCATTACTATGCTCTCCAGCAGATAGAACTGAATCCGACAAGCTGAGCAAGCAAATCATTCCCACAATGCCTCCGGAGGGAACAGAGTCTGACAGAAGAGTGTGCTGTATGGATTATCAGCCTAATGTCAAGACATCCTCTGCATCTCAATAGTGCTTCATGGCAGTTCCCCATGAAATTATGAGAGGATGTAATCCATGATGCTGAGCTGAGATGGAGGGGACAGGGAAATTAAAATGTATAAGAGACAGAGAGAGAGAGAGAGATCAAGCATTAAATATATATATATATATATATATATATATATATATATATATATATATATATATATATATATATAATATATCTGTGTTTCGGAATCGATCGAAAACATCTTGCTCCTTTAAGAAGTTGGTTCCACATGAGGTGACAGAGACTTCAAACAGCAGAGCAAAGCGTGAATGTCTGATACAAACTAGACAAGATAAAGCACTTTGCTGTCCTCACACCCAGATGAAGACACATGAGAACAGCAGAAACCATCACAGTCTTTGGGCAAAGACTACAGATTCATGTCAGTCACAAATACTTAGATTCAAAAATATATATCTAAATATATATCTATTTCATGTTGGCTTGAAATATAGAGGACCTACAGCTTTTCAGCTTTCTTTGATGTGTAATGTTGCTGTTTGAGCATGAAAAAAGGTCTGCAAAGTAACAAAGCACAAAGTCACTCCAAAGGGGGTTATTCTCTATATCAGTGCACACCATTTCTGAACTCCCTGAAATGCCTCCATTGTAGTCTTGAGTTTTCTTCCGTGAACGAACGCATCACAATATTCCTCATTTAAATAATTCCTTCCCTCCCAAGGCATTTGCAAAAAAATGGCTGAGGCCTGGTTAAGCTGCGTTAGTAGCGGCTGTGTAAGTCTTTCACTCACTAACTTCCCTCCATCTTATTCACTCAGATGTACATCATTGCTTACGTTGCACAGGTACCCACTACTGGCAGAATTCTTGTAATGATTTTAAATGGAACGCCCTGAGCCCTTGATCACTTGGAATCCACATGGAGCTGATTTATTAATTCTAGGTTTTTTTCCATATAAATTAGTTTTGCGCAGCATTCTATAGGCCTGCATGTCTGCTTGGGCTGTTGGAGAAAATAAATAAAAATTACACAAATTAAAATGATTAAGGCCCGCTCACACCAAGAGCATGAAAACATGACAAAAATAAAAATATATAAATGTATAATATTACATAAAATTGTGATATATAATCTAAAATATTTAAATGAATATAAAAAAAATTCCATATAGTGCACATTAAAACCCTTAAAGGGTTAGTTCACCCAAAAATGAAGATTCTGTCATTTATTACTCACCCTCATGCCGTTCTACACCCATAAGACTTTCATTAATCTTCGGTACACAAATTAAGATATTTTAGTTGAAATCCGATGGCCGATTTCAAAACACTGCATCAGGAAGCTTCGGAGCATTATGAATCAGCGGTTCAATGCGCCAAAGTCACGTGATTTCAGCAGTTTGGCGGTTTGACACGCGATCCGAATCATGATTTGATACGCTGATTCATTATGCTCCGATGCTTCCTGAAGCAGTGTTTTGAAATCGGCCATCACTATATAAGTCGTTATTTTGTTTTTTTGCTGCACGAAAAATATTCTCGTCTATTGAACCACTGTACTCACATGAACTGATTTAAATATGCTTTTAGTACATTAATGGATCTTGAGAGAGAAAATTTTACAGCTGACTATGGAGGCCTCACTGAGCCATCGGATTTCAACAAAAATATCTTAATTTGTGTTCCGAAGATTAACGAAGGTCTTGCGGCATGAGTGTGAGTAATAAATTACATTATTTTCATTTTTTGGTAAACTAACCCTTTAAAAAGACAAAACCTTTAAAATAACATAAATGCATAACATTTTATAAAATATAAGTTTATATTATGTATAATATAAAATATTTAAAAAAAAAATATATATATATATATATATATATATATATATATATATATATATATATATATATATATATATATATATATATATATATAAAATCTTCCTCCATAGTGTAACCTTTAAATATACATTAAAATATAATAATAAAAAAAAAAAAACACCAAGAATGGGTTGTAGTAAAGGTAATGCTCATAATACAAAATGATAATAATAAAAAAAACTGACATTCATTCAGACATAAGCAATCAGCTAACAAAGGTCACTCTGATATGTCTGCTTCAGCTTCTACTTACACACACACCCACACACACACCTGCTTGTAATGCCAATCTACTCAACTCAAAGCCATTAGAGCTGATTGGATCACTGGCATCATGAACCCCAGTTCGGGTTTCCTCATTGAGCCTTATTCATATTTCATTTACCGTCATTCACTGAGAGATCAGTGGAAACTCATTATGTACAATTCTACTCATGTGTCCAATTCCAGAACGGAGCACATGCTGGTGAATCAGGCCCATGCCCATGTGATACATTCTGATAACAAATGCTCTACAGAATTTGTGATGCTTTTCCACTTTTGCACAAATTTTGGCAGCATTTTGTGTTTCCTTCAAAGAGAAGTCAATCCCATCATTTATATTGATGAGCTCAGTGAAAAAAAGCCATCCAATATGGTAAACAAAGCAAGAGCAATCTCACTATTTTACCTATTTTTGTGTGTGTATAGCTTATATGCTTATTCAACTATTGCATTTTTAGCTTAGCAACATTAATTACAAACTCTTTTAAAATCAATTGCAAGTAAAGTTTTTTTTTATTTCTATGTGTGAGGGCCTACACTGTAAAAAAATATTTTTTGAAGTTGTAAATAAAAGATTATTGGAGTACATTTTACAAGAAAATACTATTTCAGTTTAGTATTTTCAGTACTAATTATGCTATTTCAGTGTATGTGTTGGTGTTCTTAAATCAACATCTCCTGCTCTCAGATTTGTGTTGTGTTTGAAAATCATTTAGCGTTAAGGTTTGATGTTAATTAAACCACACTATTATTAACCAATCTCCTCTATAGGTAGGTTAAAGGAAAGGTTTGGCCTTTAACCTTTAGTCAAGAATGTTGACCCACAAACATGTAAATCACGGCTTCCTTTACAGTATCACTGCATCTGCTTCATAAATAAAATAGCATTTGCAGACAGGAGTGAGTGATCAGAGAAAGGACATGGGCTGAAGGATCCTTTCACTGAACACAAAGCTCATGTCAGTAAATCTGCTCTGCCATTGTTCCCTGACATTTACCTGACTTTTAGAAAGGTAGCTGAACTGCCAGAGGTGCTGCTGGATATTATTCTGCCATATCTCACCATATTTCCAGTGACCTGTGCACACCCTTTCATCATCCTTCCATGTGCTAACCTAAATCAAAAAGTGTGAATCCTTTACAACAAAATAAAATGCTGTTTTAGGTAACACATCTGCCTGTTTCACAGCGTTAGGGAGCATTTACACAGGACACATTTTTTGCGTTCAAAATGTGTTAGTTTCGATGCAGCGGAAGGGAATAGAACGCAGTCTGAAAATCTTTAAAATGCAGCAGGCACAAGACACTGAAGATACATCTGTCTAGTGCATGTTTTTATACAACAGTTGAACAATTGCGTATTTGAATGCAGGCAGACTTTAGTCAGAAACATAGCCTACTTGTATGCAAACACAGACACAAATGCTTGAAAGTGTGTTCTTGTGTTACTGTGACTCTAACAAACATCAGTACTCAAGGGGATCCAAGAAGAACTTAAATTGTCTGAGCCACAAGATGTTTTCTCAGGAAAAGTGTATGAACATGTTAAGTTTAACTAAATTGCTTGGGAAAATTCATGACAGAGAATACTGATGGTCAGAATACTAAAATGTACGCCACACCATCTGCTGTTGAATCTTCACTGCCATGGGCAGAAGAAACCATATTTTATCTGAATTGTGTATGTGAGTTTGAAGCCTGTTGAAAGATGGCTCCACTAACAGTCCATGCAACAATGCAACCAACGAAGAGGTTTGTTCTCACACGTCAAGTAGGTTCAGTTGAGCTTCTCTTTATGTTCGCTGATCAATGTTTTTATGTGAATAACAGCCTAAATTCAATCTGTTCATCAAAGCAATCGAGTCTTGGGATTAGTTTCTCTTTATGAACTTTTTGAAGCATCAAAGTGATAGTTGCATAGACTGTCTATGGAGGGACAGAAATCTCTCAGATTTAATTAAAAATATCTTCGTTTGTGTTTTGAAGATGAATGAAAGTCCTACGGGTTTGGAACGACATGAGGGTGAGTAAATGATTGTAACCCTTTAGTAACCCTTTAACAGCAGACTACTTGCAAAAAATGCATATAAATATCAGTTGTCACTCTCAATCATATATGTCTTATTATGATATTCATATGCTTATAGGCAAATAATGCAATGCAATACTGTGATGTTTGCGAGATGTACAAATAAATGGTCCTGAAAAGCCTGATGTATAAATAAATAAATCTATTCCTTCAGTTCAGTAAGTGTTTATCTTGAAATATAACATTTATTCTTACATTTACTTTATAAAAATCTGTAAAAATCAATCAGATGACAGAAGCCATGTGGTACATTGTGTACAACAGGTTTTGATCATGATGATCATTTAGAGGCCATATCAAATATGATAGGTTTTAGATATAGTTTTCAAGCATGTGAACCACTGTCTACAACTGAATTAAGTTCAGCTGAAGCTTTGTGAACACAAGATACTCCAGTCATACTATAAATCAGTCCACAGTGTCATAAGACTCAGACTAATGACCTCAGCTAGTGTTGAGCTTGATCACACACAGCACATGTCAGGAAAAGGCTTTTTGTGCTGGCGAAGGTGAGAGAAAGACATAAAAATAATGAAAGGCAATAATGCCTTATTGAATTGTCCTCACGGGCTGCACGCAAAATCAAACTTCCACTCTACAAAACTGATTCACAAACAAATTCCTCAAGCAGTTCTTTTTAATGAAACAAAAACATACAGCATGAGCAGTGTAGTCCGATTAAGAACAAATAACTCTTATGAACTGGTTCTTTTTAGTGAATCAAAGAAATGTGCCGAGTCCCAATTCACATACTATCCATTCTATATAGTAGGGATGTTCCAGAAACCGAATAATACAATTTTTGGAAAGGAAATGAGACATTCTGTGGAGCTCTACTAAAACCATACTAAATATTCAAAATAAGAATTAGTGTGTCACAAATTTAAGTATGTTGAAATGAGTATTCCAAAAGTACCCAGAAGATCAATTGTTTCCGGTTGAAAAAGTTACTCATTTGAACAAATGACTTTTATGAACCAGTTCTTTTTAGTGACTTAAAGGTCCTCTAAGCGATGTCACACGTTTTTAGGCCAAAACATTTTTTGTCACATACAGCAAACATCTCCTCACTATCCGCTAGCTGCCTGTCCCCTGAACACACTGTAAAAAAACGCGGTCTCTGTAGTCGCCACAAGCTCCAAAAACGGCAACAAAAAAAAACTGGTGCAGCCTGGACCACGAAACATAATAAACACGCTCCAGCAAATAGAGTGCCTCAGGGATGACGCATTTTTGTAGGCAAAACCCGGAAGCGAGTTAGCATTTTAGGACTTCCGGTTCCATCACCCAAAAAATCTATGGGTTTTTTGAATGGGTTTTTGCAAAATCGCCTGAAATAAGGTCTGTGGTTAACAAAGTTTCTAAATACTTTCACGTTTTGATCTATGACATAAAACACACCAGTTATAACTCACTTGTGATTTTTTAAACTTTTACTGTGTCTTAAAATCGGCGGTTGCTAACAAGTTGCTAAAAGGGACTACTTCCTTTGGCGGGGACTTTAGACGTCATCATTAAAAACGGGACATTTGGACAGAATTTCTCATGAAAAAGTGGATAAGTATTAATAACAGTGCAGATCATAATCAGCGAGCATGTTTATAAATAAAGTTGTTTTCTAAATAAAGTTTGAGGAAGCTTGGAGGTGGTGAAGTTGATCCGCGACCATGGTGTGCTGTAGTCCTGTTAGCCTTTTATATCTAACGACTTTATTTAGGCTTCAAAATCTATAAATGTTGTGTTAACTTGTAAAGATTATCTTTATAGAAAAAACGTGTAAGTGTCATAACCCTTTATTAAACACAGAGCTAATTTTCTGCGATTTTCCAAAAGTCTATGGGAAAAATGCATAGGCTTTCAGTCGAGGGAACCTGTGCGCCGCTAACTTCCGGGTTGGCATACAAAAACACGTCATCCCTGGGGCACTATATAACTGACAAGAATGATTTTAAATGTGCGTTCATGACTGTTTCAGGAAGCACGGATGGGAGGGGAGGAGGAGGCGGAGGGAGGGTCTAGCTAGCCTCTGTTTTGTTTTACAACACTAAGAACGTCAACAGGAAGTTACTCCACCCAGGATCGCTTAGAGAACCTTTAAGATATACAGCACAAACCAGTATAGCCTAGACGGTTTCAATGATGGTCGGTTTTGTTTCATGTTGAGAGTTCAATGATGGTTGGTTTTATTTATTTACAAAATCTCAATGATGGTAGGTTTTGTTCCTTTACGAGATTTCAAAGGCAATCGGTTTATTTTTGTATTTTTAATGATGGTTGATTTTGGTCCTTAGTTTACTAGATCTCAATGACAATCAGTTTTGTTCTTTTTCGAGATCTCAATGGTTGACGGTTTTGTTTTGTTATGAAATCTTGGCAATGTTTTTTTTTTTTCTTTTCTGTTACGAGATTTCAAAGATGGTCAGTTTTGTTTT
This sequence comes from Chanodichthys erythropterus, assembly GCF_024489055.1. Classification (NCBI taxonomy): domain Eukaryota; kingdom Metazoa; phylum Chordata; class Actinopteri; order Cypriniformes; family Xenocyprididae; genus Chanodichthys; species Chanodichthys erythropterus. Next base: position 9,627,557 of record NC_090225.1, read on the forward strand.
GTTTCAAGAGTTCAACTGAGATTTCAACGACGGTCGGTTTAAATGCATTGCGGCATGACACTTTTGAATGTCACCTTTGTTGAATTCGTGTGCTGATTCTTGACGTCTTTGTGTCTCATAATAATTGGAATAATTTTTTTTTTTCCTGATTGTTTTTGTTCCATTATAAGATTTTAGTGATGGTTGGTTTAATTTCACCTTCAGGTTGGTGACACACTTGAAGATCTCTAGTCTGATTTAGTGGAACACACTAGATGATTTTCAAATTTTAACCGATTTTAAAACTTTGGGAGACCACAGACATAATGACAGTTTCAATCAATTTTCAATCGACGGTCCTCAAGACCACACCTGTTGATTGCAGGAATGATTTCACAGTGACATAAGATCTCAAAGAGACTCGCGAGATCAAACGTGACTTTAGAAGAAAAACAAATGGAGGACAATCAACTTTGTCAGCAGGCTGTCAGGGGGAGTGCCTGACAGGAGTCTGCATCCTGTGTCTGCTAGGTAAAGGTGGAGATGGAGTGATGCTGGAATATTCTCACTGGAGTGACCTAAGCAGATAGGATTGACAGGTGATGAACATGCACAACCCAGCTTTTGTTAAAATTTTGTGATCATGTTTTGATTTACATTTATATAAAGAAAGCATTCTGAAAGAATATCTTTACATTGGTTGTATGAGTGTCTGTTGTTGAGTGTGTGTGATTGAGCAGCTGCAGTATCTGTCAGTGTATCCCCAGATAGCAACTTTGTGCCAGCCCATGTGACGTGGAATGACCGTTCCTGTTTGCCAGATCTGGGCCACTAGCAGGCTATAGCATTGCCACATGTCAGCCAAGAGCAAAGAAATAAACCAGAACTGGACCTTATATGAGCCATAAATCTTTATATATTATTTATAAAACCATCTCAGCATTTACAAGCATGTTAATAAGCAGAATCACTGAAGGAAAGAAGAAAACAGAAAAAAGAGACAAACAGAAACACAAGAGCTACAACTGACTTCAGCCACAGACTTAGATGAAATGAACTGAAGATAAAAGAAGACATTAAATCTCAAGATCTGATTAAACAACTCCACAAACAGGTTTACCAGCTTAACTTATTACTAACCACTGACTTTATTTCTGTTACAAATCTACAGAAGTTCTTATTGAGAATGAACACATGAATGAAATAGCGCAAGTAATTGATGTCTTTTGTATCTAATAATTGTTGTGCAGTTAATACATTTACATTACAAGCCCTGTTACTGCAACATGAGATCATGTTATATTACACAAATCAGTTAGATTAAAAAAAAAAAATAATTACTTTAAGATGACACACAAAGAATCAGCACATGAATCTCAAAAAGGGTGCATGCAATGCAGTTTTTCAGCATCCCTCCACCACCCCGTCTCCTCACACTCACACGGTTATCTTCCTGACCAAATCTCACACTCTCCTGCTTATCTTCCTAAACCAGAATACGAGGGGAGTACACTGGGTTCGGGCCAAATACCGAGCTCGGAGCCCTCTCCTCGGACAGCGCGCCAAATATTTATTTATCTGACTTATTTGCAAGTGTGAACTCGTGAAAAAAAAAAGAGTTAAGAGCCCAACTAATGGAAATACCAATCACCATTATGGTGAGTTCAAATGAAACAAACATGAGCATTAAACATCTCAATAAGAACTTCTGTAGATGAAATCCGAAACAAAATCAATCTGGTTAGTAACATATGAAGCTGTAATGCTGTTTGTGGAGTTGTTTAATCCTCCTCTGCAGAGATTTAATGTCTTCTTTTATCTTAAGTTGATTTCATCTAAGTCTGTGGCTGAAGTCAGTTGTAGCTAAGGGGCCTCATTTATAAAGCATGCGTATGTACAGATTTGATTTTAGAGTGTGCGTACGCTTAAATCCACGCCAACACTCATATTTATAAAAACGTTTTTTTGATGTGGAAAAGTGCTTAGCGCCAGGTCAGGGTAAGAGCAGACGTAAGCTTGTTGACAGTTTCAATATATTGTGATCTTCAGTTGTTCCACATAAATCAGCCTCATACTCCAGTGTTGCCAACGTGGCGCAGTTCCTGTCATTTCATGAGTATGGAGGAGCGTGTAATGTGCTTTTCATTTAACGGGAGGTTAGTGGAGCAGAGCTGTCACTTGGGTGGAGTGGAGCACTGTGGGACAGACATGCTCAAAGATTTAGTAGCACATCATGTTACAGCTGACAAAAGAACAGGCACTCTTTAATCCTTTTTTACAGAGCAGGGAGGAGGAGTAATGGAGAAAAATGAGAAATGCGTGAAGGTGAGAAACTTTAATAAACAAGTGTGTTTATAAGTGCTAGCAGATAACAGAGAACTTTTTGTTGTTGTTATCATATTTGATACATCAGAATTTTATTGCTCATATATAGTGGGAGACTATGGCACTTATACTCAAGGAGGGGGAAAAAACAGCTTATTTTATTCAGAGGACCCAACTGAGCAAAACTATGCTATTTAGTGCAGTTGCTGATATTTATATGGACAAAATGTACGATTATTTTCTGAAATGCTTGTAATGTAAATCAATGACATTAAAGGGTTAGTTCACCCAAAAATATAAATTCTGTCATAATTTACTAAACCTCATGTCGTTCCAAACCCATAAGACTTCTGTTCATCTTTGGAGCACAAATGAAGATATTGAAATCTTAAAGGGTTAGTTCACCCAAAAATGAAAATTCTGTCATTTATTACTCACCCTCATGCTGTTTCACACTCCGTGAGGCCTCCATAGGAAACAATGTCATTTCCTCTCTCAAGATCCATAAAGGTACTAAAAACATATTTAAATTGGTTCATGTGAGTACAGTGGTTCAATATTAATATTATAAAGCGACGAAAATGTTTTTGGAGAGCCAAAAATAAAGACTTATTTAGTGATGGCCGATTTCAAAACACTGCTTCATGAAGCATCAGAGCACAAGTGAATCAGTGTGTCGAATCATGATTCGGATCGCGTTTCAAACTGCCAACGGCTGAAATCACATGACTTTGGCGCTCCGAACAGCAGATTTGAAACACTGATTCATTGTGCTCCAATGCTTCCTGAAGCACTGTTTTGAAATCGGCCATCACTAAATAATTCGTTATTTTTGGTGCTCCAAAAATATTCTCATCGCTTTATAATATTAATATTGAACCACTGTACTCACATGAACCGATTTAAATATGTTTTTAGTACCTTTATGGATCTTGAGAGAGGAAATGACATTTATCCTATGGAGGCCTCACGGAGCCATCGGATTTAAAGTAAAATATCTTAATTTGTATTCCGAGGATGAACAAAGTTTCTTAAGGGTGTGGAATGGCATGAGGGTGAGTAATAAGTAACAGAATTTTTGGGTGAACTAACCCTTTAAGATTCTTCCCTCCTGACAGTCCATGCAACAAACGAAGAGGTTTGTTCTCACGCGTCAAGTAGGTTCAGTTGAGCTTCTCTTTCTGTTTGCTGATCAATGTTTGTATATGAATAAAATTCAATCTGTTCATCATATAAAACAAGTTTTGGGATTAGTTTTACAATCTCTATGAACTTTTTGAAGCATCAAAGTGATAGTTGCATATACTGTCTTATGGAGGGACAGAAATCTCTCAGATTTAATTAAAAATATCTTCATTTGTGTTTTGAAGATGAATGAAAGTCCTACGGGTTTGGAACGAGGGTGAGTAAATGATTGTAACCCTTTAGTAACCCTTTAACAGCAGACTACTTGCATAAAATGCATATAAAAATCAGTTGTCACTCTCAATCATATATGTCTTATTATGATATTCATATGCTTATAGGCAAATAATGCAATGCAATACTGTGATGTTTGCGAGATGTACAAATAAATGGTCCTGAAAAGCCTGATGTATAAATAAATAAATCTATTCCTTCAGTTCAGTAAGTGTTTATCTTGAAATATAACATTTATTCTTACATTTACTTTATAAAAATCTGTAAAAATCAATCAGATGACAGAAGCCATGTGGTACATTGTGTACAACAGGTTTTGATCATGATGATCATTTAGAGGCCATATCAAATATGATAGGTTTTAGATATAGTTTTCAAGCATGTGAACCACTGTCTACAACTGAATTAAGTTCAGCTGAAGCTTTGTGAACACAAGATACTCCAGTCATACTATAAATCAGTCCACAGTGTCATAAGACTCAGACTAATGACCTCAGCTAGTGTTGAGCTTGATCACACACAGCACATGTCAGGAAAAGGCTTTTTGTGCTGGCGAAGGTGAGAGAAAGACATAAAAATAATGAAAGGCAATAATGCCTTATTGAATTGTCCTCACGGGCTGCACGCAAAATCAAACTTCCACTCTACAAAACTGATTCACAAACAAATTCCTCAAGCAGTTCTTTTTAATGAAACAAAAACATACAGCATGAGCAGTGTAGTCCGATTAAGAACAAATAACTCTTATGAACTGGTTCTTTTTAGTGAATCAAAGAAATGTGCCGAGTCCCAATTCACATACTATCCATTCTATATAGTAGGGATGTTCCAGAAACCGAATAATACAATTTTTGGAAAGGAAATGAGACATTCTGTGGAGCTCTACTAAAACCATACTAAATATTCAAAATAAGAATTAGTGTGTCACAAATTTAAGTATGTTGAAATGAGTATTCCAAAAGTACCCAGAAGATCAATTGTTTCCGGTTGAAAAAGTTACTCATTTGAACAAATGACTTTTATGAACCAGTTCTTTTTAGTGACTTAAAGGTCCTCTAAGCGATGTCACACGTTTTTAGGCCAAAACATTTTTTGTCACATACAGCAAACATCTCCTCACTATCCGCTAGCTGCCTGTCCCCTGAACACACTGTAAAAAAACGCGGTCTCTGTAGTCGCCACAAGCTCCAAAAACGGCAACAAAAAAAAACTGGTGCAGCCTGGACCACGAAACATAATAAACACGCTCCAGCAAATAGAGTGCCTCAGGGATGACGCATTTTTGTAGGCAAAACCCGGAAGCGAGTTAGCATTTTAGGACTTCCGGTTCCATCACCCAAAAAATCTATGGGTTTTTTGAATGGGTTTTTGCAAAATCGCCTGAAATAAGGTCTGTGGTTAACAAAGTTTCTAAATACTTTCACGTTTTGATCTATGACATAAAACACACCAGTTATAACTCACTTGTGATTTTTTAAACTTTTACTGTGTCTTAAAATCGGCGGTTGCTAACAAGTTGCTAAAAGGGACTACTTCCTTTGGCGGGGACTTTAGACGTCATCATTAAAAACGGGACATTTGGACAGAATTTCTCATGAAAAAGTGGATAAGTATTAATAACAGTGCAGATCATAATCAGCGAGCATGTTTATAAATAAAGTTGTTTTCTAAATAAAGTTTGAGGAAGCTTGGAGGTGGTGAAGTTGATCCGCGACCATGGTGTGCTGTAGTCCTGTTAGCCTTTTATATCTAACGACTTTATTTAGGCTTCAAAATCTATAAATGTTGTGTTAACTTGTAAAGATTATCTTTATAGAAAAAACGTGTAAGTGTCATAACCCTTTGTTAAACACAGAGCTAATTTTCTGCGATTTTCCAAAAGTCTATGGGAAAAATGCATAGGCTTTCAGTCGAGGGAACCTGTGCGCCGCTAACTTCCGGGTTGGCATACAAAAACACGTCATCCCTGGGGCACTATATAACTGACAAGAATGATTTTAAATGTGCGTTCATGACTGTTTCAGGAAGCACGGATGGGAGGGGAGGAGGAGGCGGAGGGAGGGTCTAGCTAGCCTCTGTTTTGTTTTACAACACTAAGAACGTCAACAGGAAGTTACTCCACCCAGGATCGCTTAGAGAACCTTTAAGATATACAGCACAAACCAGTATAGCCTAGACGGTTTCAATGATGGTCGGTTTTGTTTCATGTTGAGAGTTCAATGATGGTTGGTTTTATTTATTTACAAAATCTCAATGATGGTAGGTTTTGTTCCTTTACGAGATTTCAAAGGCAATCGGTTTATTTTTGTATTTTTAATGATGGTTGATTTTGGTCCTTAGTTTACTAGATCTCAATGACAATCAGTTTTGTTCTTTTTCGAGATCTCAATGGTTGACGGTTTTGTTTTGTTATGAAATCTTGGCAATGTTTTTTTTTTTTCTTTTCTGTTACGAGATTTCAAAGATGGTCAGTTTTGTTTTGTTTCAAGAGTTCAACTGAGATTTCAACGACGGTCGGTTTAAATGCATTGCGGCATGACACTTTTGAATGTCACCTTTGTTGAATTCGTGTGCTGATTCTTGACGTCTTTGTGTCTCATAATAATTGGAATAATTTTTTTTTTTCCTGATTGTTTTTGTTCCATTATAAGATTTTAGTGATGGTTGGTTTAATTTCACCTTCAGGTTGGTGACACACTTGAAGATCTCTAGTCTGATTTAGTGGAACACACTAGATGATTTTCAAATTTTAACCGATTTTAAAACTTTGGGAGACCACAGACATAATGACAGTTTCAATCAATTTTCAATCGACGGTCCTCAAGACCACACCTGTTGATTGCAGGAATGATTTCACAGTGACATAAGATCTCAAAGAGACTCGCGAGATCAAACGTGACTTTAGAAGAAAAACAAATGGAGGACAATCAACTTTGTCAGCAGGCTGTCAGGGGGAGTGCCTGACAGGAGTCTGCATCCTGTGTCTGCTAGGTAAAGGTGGAGATGGAGTGATGCTGGAATATTCTCACTGGAGTGACCTAAGCAGATAGGATTGACAGGTGATGAACATGCACAACCCAGCTTTTGTTAAAATTTTGTGATCATGTTTTGATTTACATTTATATAAAGAAAGCATTCTGAAAGAATATCTTTACATTGGTTGTATGAGTGTCTGTTGTTGAGTGTGTGTGATTGAGCAGCTGCAGTATCTGTCAGTGTATCCCCAGATAGCAACTTTGTGCCAGCCCATGTGACGTGGAATGACCGTTCCTGTTTGCCAGATCTGGGCCACTAGCAGGCTATAGCATTGCCACATGTCAGCCAAGAGCAAAGAAATAAACCAGAACTGGACCTTATATGAGCCATAAATCTTTATATATTATTTATAAAACCATCTCAGCATTTACAAGCATGTTAATAAGCAGAATCACTGAAGGAAAGAAGAAAACAGAAAAAAGAGACAAACAGAAACACAAGAGCTACAACTGACTTCAGCCACAGACTTAGATGAAATGAACTGAAGATAAAAGAAGACATTAAATCTCAAGATCTGATTAAACAACTCCACAAACAGGTTTACCAGCTTAACTTATTACTAACCACTGACTTTATTTCTGTTACAAATCTACAGAAGTTCTTATTGAGAATGAACACATGAATGAAATAGCGCAAGTAATTGATGTCTTTTGTATCTAATAATTGTTGTGCAGTTAATACATTTACATTACAAGCCCTGTTACTGCAACATGAGATCATGTTATATTACACAAATCAGTTAGATTAAAAAAAAAAAATAATTACTTTAAGATGACACACAAAGAATCAGCACATGAATCTCAAAAAGGGTGCATGCAATGCAGTTTTTCAGCATCCCTCCACCACCCCGTCTCCTCACACTCACACGGTTATCTTCCTGACCAAATCTCACACTCTCCTGCTTATCTTCCTAAACCAGAATACGAGGGGAGTACACTGGGTTCGGGCCAAATACCGAGCTCGGAGCCCTCTCCTCGGACAGCGCGCCAAATATTTATTTATCTGACTTATTTGCAAGTGTGAACTCGTGAAAAAAAAAAAGAGTTAAGAGCCCAACTAATGGAAATACCAATCACCATTATGGTGAGTTCAAATGAAACAAACATGAGCATTAAACATCTCAATAAGAACTTCTGTAGATGAAATCCGAAACAAAATCAATCTGGTTAGTAACATATGAAGCTGTAATGCTGTTTGTGGAGTTGTTTAATCCTCCTCTGCAGAGATTTAATGTCTTCTTTTATCTTAAGTTGATTTCATCTAAGTCTGTGGCTGAAGTCAGTTGTAGCTAAGGGGCCTCATTTATAAAGCATGCGTATGTACAGATTTGATTTTAGAGTGTGCGTACGCTTAAATCCACGCCAACACTCATATTTATAAAAACGTTTTTTTGATGTGGAAAAGTGCTTAGCGCCAGGTCAGGGTAAGAGCAGACGTAAGCTTGTTGACAGTTTCAATATATTGTGATCTTCAGTTGTTCCACATAAATCAGCCTCATACTCCAGTGTTGCCAACGTGGCGCAGTTCCTGTCATTTCATGAGTATGGAGGAGCGTGTAATGTGCTTTTCATTTAACGGGAGGTTAGTGGAGCAGAGCTGTCACTTGGGTGGAGTGGAGCACTGTGGGACAGACATGCTCAAAGATTTAGTAGCACATCATGTTACAGCTGACAAAAGAACAGGCACTCTTTAATCCTTTTTTACAGAGCAGGGAGGAGGAGTAATGGAGAAAAATGAGAAATGCGTGAAGGTGAGAAACTTTAATAAACAAGTGTGTTTATAAGTGCTAGCAGATAACAGAGAACTTTTTGTTGTTGTTATCATATTTGATACATCAGAATTTTATTGCTCATATATAGTGGGAGACTATGGCACTTATACTCAAGGAGGGGGAAAAAACAGCTTATTTTATTCAGAGGACCCAACTGAGCAAAACTATGCTATTTAGTGCAGTTGCTGATATTTATATGGACAAAATGTACGATTATTTTCTGAAATGCTTGTAATGTAAATCAATGACATTAAAGGGTTAGTTCACCCAAAAATATAAATTCTGTCATAATTTACTAAACCTCATGTCGTTCCAAACCCATAAGACTTCTGTTCATCTTTGGAGCACAAATGAAGATATTGAAATCTTAAAGGGTTAGTTCACCCAAAAATGAAAATTCTGTCATTTATTACTCACCCTCATGCTGTTTCACACTCCGTGAGGCCTCCATAGGAAACAATGTCATTTCCTCTCTCAAGATCCATAAAGGTACTAAAAACATATTTAAATTGGTTCATGTGAGTACAGTGGTTCAATATTAATATTATAAAGCGACGAAAATGTTTTTGGAGAGCCAAAAATAAAGACTTATTTAGTGATGGCCGATTTCAAAACACTGCTTCATGAAGCATCAGAGCACAAGTGAATCAGTGTGTCGAATCATGATTCGGATCGCGTTTCAAACTGCCAACGGCTGAAATCACATGACTTTGGCGCTCCGAACAGCAGATTTGAAACACTGATTCATTGTGCTCCAATGCTTCCTGAAGCACTGTTTTGAAATCGGCCATCACTAAATAATTCGTTATTTTTGGTGCTCCAAAAATATTCTCATCGCTTTATAATATTAATATTGAACCACTGTACTCACATGAACCGATTTAAATATGTTTTTAGTACCTTTATGGATCTTGAGAGAGGAAATGACATTTATCCTATGGAGGCCTCACGGAGCCATCGGATTTAAAGTAAAATATCTTAATTTGTATTCCGAGGATGAACAAAGTTTCTTAAGGGTGTGGAATGGCATGAGGGTGAGTAATAAGTAACAGAATTTTTGGGTGAACTAACCCTTTAAGATTCTTCCCTCCTGACAGTCCATGCAACAAACGAAGAGGTTTGTTCTCACGCGTCAAGTAGGTTCAGTTGAGCTTCTCTTTCTGTTTGCTGATCAATGTTTGTATATGAATAAAATTCAATCTGTTCATCATATAAAACAAGTTTTGGGATTAGTTTTACAATCTCTATGAACTTTTTGAAGCATCAAAGTGATAGTTGCATATACTGTCTTATGGAGGGACAGAAATCTCTCAGATTTAATTAAAAATATCTTCATTTGTGTTTTGAAGATGAATGAAAGTCCTACGGGTTTGGAACGAGGGTGAGTAAATGATTGTAACCCTTTAGTAACCCTTTAACAGCAGACTACTTGCATAAAATGCATATAAAAATCAGTTGTCACTCTCAATCATATATGTCTTATTATGATATTCATATGCTTATAGGCAAATAATGCAATGCAATACTGTGATGTTTGCGAGATGTACAAATAAATGGTCCTGAAAAGCCTGATGTATAAATAAATAAATCTATTCCTTCAGTTCAGTAAGTGTTTATCTTGAAATATAACATTTATTCTTACATTTACTTTATAAAAATCTGTAAAAATCAATCAGATGACAGAAGCCATGTGGTACATTGTGTAAAACAGGTTGATCATGATGATCATTTAGAGGCCATATCAAATATGATAGGTTTTAGATATAGTTTTCAAGCATGTGAACCACTGTCTACAACTGAATTAAGTTCAGCTGAAGCTTTGTGAACACAACACACTCCAGTCATACTATAAATCAGTCCACAGTGTCATAAGACTCAGACTAATGACCACTAATGATGACAAACAGCACAGATGTCAGGAACAGGGTACGGATGGTGTTTGCTGAGGTGCTAATGGATGACAGAGCAAAGAGATACACGTGAAGCTGACAGCTTCCCTGAGGAACCAGAGCGAGAAAAAGGCTTTTTGTGCTGGCGAAGGTGAGAGAAAGACAAGAATGAGAGAGGGTGAGACAGAGAGATGGAGAGGAACAGAAAAAACAAAACATGTCATCATATGAATATCATTCAGTCATAATCATTTTTACAGTTGAAAAGATTGGGGGTACGATTTTTTTAATGTTTTTGAAAGAAGTCTCTTCTTTAAATACGGTAAAAACAGTAATATTGTGAAATAGCCTATAACAATTTAAAATATTGTATTTTAATATATTAAAATGTACATTTTCCTGATGACATAAATCAAGCATTCTGCATTAGTTCAGACAGGCCTCGTAGTCAAGCTCCGCTATCAGCTGATTTGCAAATCCCAACCCCACCCATATCAGCTGATCTGATTTCTATGGACTCAATTTGCAACTCTTAAACAAGGCGCATTACTTAAATGCAGCTTCCGTCTCTCTGCTTGCTTAGCGGCTTCCACTGCACGCTGCTTGCAACCCAGCTCATCCTTAAACTTGTGTTTAACTTAATCAGTGTCATTCTGTTGTTATTGACGCATGCTATGTTCTCAATACGGGGATTTTGTGCTGCTCTCCCAGTAAAAAAAAAAAAGGGAGGTTGTCCCAGAAGCTGCTGCTGTTCCCGGTCTTAGCTTTCATGGAGCTCATGAAAAGGACGGGGAATTTAGAACAGAGCCATACTGTCAAATAACTTGTGCAAAATATGGCAATAAAAAAATGGACTAAAAATTTAGTCTCTGGTAATTTTTTGACTTAAGTGGTCCTGACTTCAGTCTTCAGTGTCACATGATCCTTTCAGAAATCATTCTAAAATACTGTTTTGCTGCTCAAGAAACATTTATTGAAATGTGTTCATGCCATATCATAATTACTGTAACTATGAGATTCTGGCTCATAAAAAGCGTTTACGTCCTCGTAGAGCTCGTAATTACAGTTTGTAAGCTGGGAGTTTTCTGAAAGCTCCCGCGTGGCCACTGTACCACCTGACCGCTGTAGATTAAAAAGGAACACTCCACTTTTTTTGAAAATAGGCTCATTTTCCAACTCCCCTGGAGTTAAACAGTTGAGTTTTACCATTTTCGAATCCATTCAGCCAATCTCCGGTTCTGGCGGTACCACTTTTAGCATAGCTTAGCATAGTTAATTGAATCTGATTAGACCGTTAGCATCGCACTTTAAAATGACCAAAGAGTTTTGAGCCATATAGTTCCTAGCCATATCAGCCTAGAAAATCACAACTTTTCATTTTCCGTCGGCCTTAGTACACGATGTAACTACAGAAGAGTCAAGTTTTAAATAGGAAAAATATCAAAACTCTTTGGTCATTTTTAAACGCAATGCTAACGGTCTAATCAGATTCAATTAACTATGCTAAGCTATGCTAAAAGTGGTACCGCCAGAACCGGAGATCGGCTGAATGGATTCTAAAACGGTAAAACTCAACTGTTTAACTCTAGGGGAGTTGGAAAATGAGCCTATTTTCAAAAAAAGTGGAGTGTTCCTTTAATTTAGGCGTTGATAGTGGTGCCATAGAAATGCATAATTCCCAGACAAAGGACAAAGACTGCAGGAACACAAGGAATATAAATACTAAACCAAACGAGGAACTAATGAGGTAATTAATAGACAACAGGTGAATTGCATACAACAATCAAACACAGGCACGATGAAACATAGAAAACAGAACATAACCCTGACAGTACATACAATGGGCATTATTACTCTTTTTATTTCAGAACCAGAACTAGGTTAATCTGTTGCATAAAAGGAGACACAGTGTGAAAAACCTTTCATGTTTTTCTCTGTATGACAGCTGGCTGACATCCACCCACACTTTTATAAAAGGAGCCACAGCGAGTCAAAAGATACTAAAAAACTTCTGACTCCGAGTATAAAAGTCTGTAGCTGAATTTGTCTGGCAAAAACCTTGTGATGGAGAGACCTTGAAGTTGTCTTTCATCACTGTTTTTATTGTGTTCTTACGCATTTTATAATATTTACATGAGGTTTGCTGGTTTATATTTCTTGTTTTAGCTGAGTGGGCTCAGTTTTTAGACTTTTTTTTTTATTATTAACCTTTGTTTTATTTATGCCCTTCACCATGTTTTTTGCACATCTTTTGCATTACTCCTGTGTTTACATCAGTACAAATGAGACATCATTGTGAATTAAACTGATGCAAACAAAGACCTAAAAGTACAGGCTGAAAAGAATCAATATTTCACACATCATCTTATCCGTTATCAGCAACAAACAGCTATCTAAGGCTGAATCTTTGAGAAAAAGGTCAAATTGTTTTCCTGGACCTGAAATCAATTTAGAGGACACAACGTTTTGAGAACATTGAGGATGTAATCGGCTACAAAACACATAGTTTACTTTTAAATGTTTTTCTTTCCATTTTTTTCCTGTATTATGCATGGCAAGTCTTGAAATTTGCTCGAGGCAAGTGGTATTTTTCTGTTGTTGTTTTTTTCTTGATAGGTGACAGCTACATTTGCTTATTCAAATTGCGACCCATTTCATCAGTCATGGTGTTTATGCAATATAAATAGATTACTCCCTATTCTATAAATACAAAGAACATTGCAATTATTATATAAGCGCACAGAACATGATGTGGTTCGTGTCCTTGTTGTCCTACATTACTAAAGGCCTTGCAGTGAAGGAGAAAATGATTTTAACACACACACAGAAGACACGAGTCCTGAATGCCTCTAGGCTGTTGTCAAGATCACTCAGTGTGAGAAATTATCCAGTGCTTAGTCTCCTGTGCCACAACTTAATTTGAGCCACAAATTAATAAGAATTCAAGGCACTTAATGAGTCAAATCAAAAGTATAAGAGAATCACAGGAACAAAAAATTTAACTGAATGTACACATGTACAACATGTATCTGTAAATGCACATGTGAACAAATTTATGTTGCTTTGAATGAGTTGATTTTTACTATAGGCAAGGGTGTACTTATCCTATACTTAACTTTGTGTCATAAAATTGAAGTGAGTAAATAAAACATGTCTAACCTAATACAACGCTGAACCATCATATTAGAAATTTTGAGCTAAAGAAGAAAAAATTATGATGCCATTATTTTCAGATGTAATTGCTGATTGAATTTTTGTATTCCTGCCGTTAGATTGACAAAAATCTAAAATTCACATTTACTTGTATAGCGCTTTTCACAATACATATTTCAAAGCAGCTTTACAGAGAATGCATGTCATCATTACAATTTAGATTAATCTGTTATCAGAGGTGAAAATTATTAACAGTACAGTTATTTTAAGCGTAGGTTTATCACTGAAAATTACCTTACCTGCATGTGACGACGTTTTGCTTTGGGGTATTTTTCGCAACTCTTTTAGTTTTCCCCTCCGTTTGGCGTAATGCTGCCTTCACGTTCCCACTTCTGTGATTGCAAGCTTGTCACAATTATGTGCTTTATGTTCGAAACAACAGAAATCATGGAGGACATCAGGTTTTTTCTTCCTTATTTATTGGGAAAATCCTATGAAACATATTTAGTGTCTCATTCATTGAAATATTCACCACGCTATATCTACAGTCAGCTTGCTGACAATTATGGAATTTTGGTCAAATATAGGATATTTTCACCATGTGTAACATACATTATACTTCAAATGATTATGTAAATATGCACTACTTTAACATCAAGACAAGGCACTGCTTGATGAGCTGTGGTGGAAAAAAATAATAAAGAATACCAGTCATAGCAGCAATCATTCTTCCCCACCCCACCCCCCATGTTTAATGTTTATGGCCCACCCAACTTGGGAACTTGGGTATCAAAATTATCCCAGAGATTCCAAGTGGTAAATATGACTTGAGAGGGCATTCATGTTCAAATTTTAATTAGGAAACTTGTATTTACGATAATTCTAATGGCACGTGAAGGCAACATAAAACACTATTCGTGGTCATCCAGTATGAAATGTTGACTAAAAAACAGAGGTTTTTCAGATATTCCGTCGCGCCAAACTCAACGTAATCTTTTTTTGCAGCCTTTAGCCACTGCCAACAAAGCAAAACATCGAAAGTAACCTACTCCCGCTAAACCTTTACTCTTTGAATTCTTGCACCCGGGAACAATACAAGTCGACACCATTTTGACTAAGGCCGTTTTCAGACCTGTAGATCGTTTACTTTGTTCCGAAACAGGGACTTAATTTTTTACAATGTTGCATTTTCTTCTTGGTTTGGTTCACTTTCTCAAGGCAACATTTCAAAATGTACCAAAATGTGTTTATGAAAGATAGATATCATTGTCATTCTTGCAATGCATATTTCAGGCAGGCTTGGTCCGTTGGGTCGGATTGATTTCTCACTTTAACCAAACCGCTCCAGAGTTTGTTTGCAATCGTGCCGGGCCCACCTCATTCAGGCGATTGTTTTGGTTTGGATCTGAGCGCCATTGCCGTGTTCATGCCTAAACAAACCGAACCAGGTTCCGAATCAAACGCTCCAAACAATCCAGTTGCATGTGAAAGCAGCCTAAAAGTTTGCAGTATTTACTACTAAAGCAAAGCGTGATTTTCCCCGGGAAAATGTATCCATAGCAGACCGTTGGCAACATGCCTAATGCATTAGGGGTGTTGAAGTTTTCCTAATTTTTTGGCAAAAGGGAAGACAACAGCCTTTTTTCTCTAGTCAGGTAACACCGATTTCAAAAATGTTTTCTCTTACTGTATAGGCAAGCAAGTTTTATTGAAAGCCCATTTTGCCAGCATTGAAGTAGGTACCGCTTTAAGCTACCGAAATGCCAAGTGGAGTTTCCAATATGATTGAACTGATTTGTTTTAAGGCAGGAACACACCGGGCCGATACTGACGAACTAGTGGCGATGAAAGCAGACTAAGGGGTTGGCTCACGTCGGCAGCGTCTGTATCCAAAGTTGCCCTGACACACGAAACCAACGCTCGACAGTCGACGGCCAAGTAGCATGTCCGTTCTGCGCCTGCGTAAGATGAAATGCCTGTCCGAACCAGCAGGTGGCAGTAGCTGAACAGCCAATCAGAATGATCTGATGGCTCGATGGACCGACGAGCTCCGACGCCGATTCAATGTTGTATTGGCCGAATAAAGCCGACAAGGACTAACTTCAGCCGAAGGTGTGGAACACACTGAGAAATCTTAGTCGGCCGACGAAGAAAAATTGCCCGACGGCTGACCATAATTATCGTATAATCATAATAATCATATTATGATTATTATAATGTTAATATATGATTAGATAATTATAATCATAATTATCGTGGCATCTGTGTGGGCAGTGCGTTAGGAAAACTGTTCTGCAGCATCATAAACAGCCGAATTGTCACACACGCTGCTGCCTGCCAGCTGTCTGATCTACGCTCGGAGCTTCGTGGAGATTATCCTAAATCCTTCTCTTTATTCCTATTCGCATAATATAACTTTCTTATTTTTCACTAGATTACTTAACCTATTGCATAGTATTACTAAACGGAACGATTTATTACTAGCAATCCACCAGCGTAATCACCTAGTGTTAGCCATAGCCTGCTAGCTACCGTCTACTTTCTTTTTTTTTCCCTCTAAACCAACCTTCCTTGTCGATTGAATGGCGGATTTATCCGATGTATGTTATTCTGATCTGTCCTCGCCAGATCGGGAAGCTGTGGAGACGTTGCTGCCCGGCATTCATCGATCCACCGCGAGGTACAGCGTCCCGCACATCACCCTCGCCCCAGGCACCGGCAAGCGACCGAGACATCCAGCCAGCGAGTCCCGTGTGCGTTGCAGTTTTTCGGACGGCGTTCATCAAACACGCGGTCAGTCATGTCCGACGATTATCATGTGTAGTAAATGCAACATGTACAGCTTAGCTCTTTCTGTCAGCAGTGAGACTTACACATGTGATAAATGCAGGGATATTGTCAGGCTGACAGAGAGAATCTCAGAATTAGAGACACGCATCCAAACTTTAATTGAGGATAGTGAGAATGAAAGGGCCTTAGATACTGCTTTGGATGCGACTAGCCTAGTAAACACTACACATTCGGTTCCGGTTGTAGAAGCCACGCAGCAGGCTAACTGGGTGACTGTGAGGCGGCATAATGGCAAGAACAAACACCACTCTTCCGTTCCGATTAGAACATCAAACAGGTTCTCCCCACTCAGTGACGCACCCACTGAGAATCCTGTTGAAAGTGCCCTAGTAATTGGCGATTCTATTACACGGAACGTGAAAATAGAGACACCAGCCACCATAGTCACATGTTTGCCGGGGGCCAGAGCACCTGACATCAAAGCAAATTTAAAAGTGCTGGCTAATGCTAAACGTAAATATTCTAAAATCATTATCCACGTCGGCACAAATGATGTTCGACTTCGCCAGTCGGAGATCACTAAAATTAACATCAAAGAGGTGTGTGAACTCGCAAATTCAATGTCAGCAAAAGTAATTTGTTCTGGCCCTCTTCCTGTTCGTCGGAGTGATGAGATAGTTAGCAGGTTATCATCACTCAATGGCTGGCTGTCTAAGTGGTGTGCGCAGAATAATATAGGTTTCATAGACAATTGGAAAAGCTTTTGGGGCAGACCTGATCTGTTGAAAAGAGATGGTATTCATCCCTCCCGGGATGGTGCTGCTCTTCTCTCTAGAAATTTGGCAAATAGTCTTAGAGCTGAAACATGACAAACCAGGGCCCAGATCAGGACGCAGACAAACTGGCTAAACCGACCGTCTGCTAGCCGCCTCACGTCACAGAACTCAGATAATTCACAGCACATAGAAACACTTTCACCTAGATATTATCACATAGAGACTGTGTCTGTACCTCGAACTAATAAATACAAAAAACTTCCAAAACCTTTTAAGGGTAAAAATTTAATTGATGTTCAAAAAATGAAAATCACAGATAAATCAGATAAACAAATGATAAAGCTTGGGTTACTGAATATTAGATCTATTTCTTCAAAAGCACTTATTGTAAATGAAATTATCACAGACAATAAACTAGACTTGCTGTGTTTGACAGAAACCTGGCTAAAACCAGACGATTACATTACTTTAAATGAATCTAGTCCTCAAGGTTATGATTATCGACACAATCCTCGACAGAAAGGCAAAGGGGGAGGTGTTGCTGTAATTTATAGTAATATATTCAGAATCATTCAAAAGAATTTCAAATATAATTCCTTTGAAGTGATGGTGCTTTATGTAACATTATGTAAGTTGACATTTGTGCTGGCTACTGTATACAGGCCACCAGGGCACCATACTGACTTTATCAAAGAATTTGCTGAGTTTCTATCAGAGTTAGTACTGGCTGCGGATAAAGTCCTTGTTGTTGGTGATTTTAATATCCATGTAGATAATAATAAAGACTCATTTGGATTGGCATTTGCAGATATTTTAAACTCTATTGGAGTTAAACAACACGTGTCAGGACCCACTCATTGTCGTAATCATACCCTAGATCTAATACTGTCGCATGGAATAGATATTGATGCTGTTGAAATTCTACAGCAGAGCGATGATATATCAGATCATTATTTAGTCTCGTGTATAATACAATTAGCCAAGGCTACAAAACCACCACCCAGCCATAAATATTGTAGAACAATCACGTCTGCCACTAAAGATTGCTTTATAAATAATCTCCCCGAGCAGTTTCATCGCCTTAGTATACCTGACAACTTAGAAGAACTCGATGCTGCAACAGAAACTATTGGCTCTCTCTTTTCCAGCACATTAGATGCGGTCGCTCCTTTACGTCTAAAGAAGATTAAGGAAACTAATCCAACGCCGTGGTATGATGAGCACACTCGGGCTCTAAAACGAACTGTTAGAAAAGCTGAACGTAGTTGGAAGAAAACAAAACTAGAAGTTTTTCGCCTTTCGTGGAAAGAAAAAATGATTGAGTACAGAACAGCCATAAGAAATGCTAGATCTACTTATTTTTCAAATCTCTTAATAGAAAACAAACATAATCCTAGGTATTTATTTGACACAGTGGCTAAATTAACTAGAAACAGAGATTCAACTGCTGACGTTTCCATAGAGCACAGCAGTAATGACTTTATGAACTTCTTTACTTGCAAGATTGATAATATTAGAGAGAAAATTATAAACATGCATCCGTCTACAGTTTCTCTTCAGACAGTGCACTGTAGTGTCCCTGAGGTAAAACTAGAATCATTCGCCGCTATAGGAGAGGAAGAATTATCTAAACTTATCAAATCATCAAAATCAACGACATGTATGTTAGACCCAATGCCGACTAAACTACTGAAAGAAATGCTTCCAGAGGTCGTAGGTCCACTTCTTGATATAATTAATTCATCTTTAACACTAGGACACGTGCCAAAAACCTTTAAGCAGGCTATTATCAAACCTCTTATTAAAAAACCTCAACTAGATCCGAGAGATTTAGTAAATTACAGGCCAATCTCGAATCTACCTTTTCTGTCAAAGATACTAGAAAAGACAGTTTCAACACAACTGTGTTCCTTTTTAGAAAGAAATGGAATCTGTGAGGATTTCCAGTCAGGATTTAGACCATACCATAGTACTGAGACTGCTCTCGTTAGAGTTACAAACGATCTACTCCTATCATCCGATCGTGGCTGTATTTCTCTATTAGTGTTATTAGATCTCAGTGCTGCTTTTGACACTATCGATCATAACATTCTTTTAAAAAGACTTGAAAACTATATTGGCATTAGTGGAATTGCTTTGGCATGGTTCAAATCATACTTATCTGACCGTTATCAGTCTGTGGTAGTTAATGAAGAGATGTCGTATCGATCACAGGTTAAATATGGGGTACCACAAGGCTCAGTATTAGGACCGTTGCTTTTCACTCTGTACATGCTGCCCTTAGGAGAGATAATTAGGAAGCATGGTGTTAGTTTTCACTGCTACGCTGACGATACTCAGCTCTATATTTCCTCGCGCCCTGACGAAACCTACAAATTCACAAAACTAACAGAATGCATAGCTGACATTAAAAACTGGATGACAAGAAATTTCTTATTATTAAATTCAGAAAAAAATGATTTCCTAATCTTTGGACCAAAAACTTCCTCACGAAAAAACCTTGAATACTCTCTAACACTTGACGGGTGCTCCATTAAACCTTCGTCCTCAGTTAGGAACCTGGGTGTGCTCTTTGATACCAATCTTTCATTTGAAAGTCATGTTTCTAGTATCTGTAAAACCGCCTTCTTCCATCTAAAAAATATATCTAAATTACGACATATGCTCTCAATGACAAATGCGGAACAGTTGGTTCATGCATTCATGACCTCAAGACTAGATTATTGTAACGCTCTACTGGGTGGTTGTTCTGCTCGGCTTTTAAACAAACTACAGTTGGTTCAAAATGCGGCAGCTAGAGTTCTTACTAGAACCAGAAAGTATGACCATATTAGCCCAGTTCTGTCAACATTACATTGGCTCCCTATTAAACATCGTATAGATTTTAAAATCTTGCTACTTACTTATAAAGCTCTAAATGGTTTAGCTCCCCAGTACCTAAGTGAGCTCTTAATGCATTATAGTCCTTCACGTTTATTGCGATCTCAGAATTTAGGCCAGTTGATAATACCCAGAATATCAAAATCAACTGAAGGCGGCAGATCATTTTCCTATTTAGCACCTAAACTCTGGAACAATCTTCCTAGCATTGTTCGGGAAGCAGACACACTCTGTCAGTTTAAATCTAGACTAAAAACACATCTCTTTGCTCTTGCATACACATAACACATTATCAATACATTAACATTTTTCAAATCCGTTAAAGGATTGTTACGCTGCAATAATTAGGTCGGCCGGAACCAAGAACATTTCCTATAACACTAGATATACCTGTACATCAGAACAAGAATGGCATCTACGCTAATATCTGTCTCTCTGCTTATCCTGAGGTTTGCCGGGTGCTGGATCCAGGCCGTATCCAGGTCAGATGGAGAACCTGCGTCTGGACCTGACTACAACGTAGCCCAGGATCCCCGTATCCGCTTACATATATTTATATATAATCGATTTTTAAACTCTATAATAAAAATGTACAATTCAGATTTTGATCTCCATATACATTTACATATATATATATCTTCCAAGGGGTTTTTTCCCTCCTAGGACTTTTTTCCCAGTGCTAGCACGCTGGGTTTTTCTCCTAGGGGGTTTTTTCCACCCCTGGAAGTCAGCCGACATTGGCTTAATGTAGCACCATCTTGTATATGTTACATATTACCACGCTTGTTTGTACAGTTTTAACCACTTCCCTTTTTTTTTCTGTGCTTCTAATATGTAAAGCTGCTTTGAAACAATTACCAATTGTAAAAGCGCTATATAAATAAATTTGACTTGACTTGACCATCGACTTGGTGTGTTCCTACCTTTAAAGCGACTTTGCTTTTAGGCCAAGCAGCAGAAAAACGTGGCACATTAATATAGAATTTTTCAGCATTTTACACCACCATCAAACATGAATCATCCAATCAGAATCCATTTGCTAAAACAAAGTAATTCATCCCCGATTCCTTGACTTAACCTACATTTTTACTCCTGACAAATAGTATTTTTTTCTGGCTAATCAAATGGATACTCTATATTCTCCTCTCAATCTTTTTCCTGATTCTATAATATTACAGAGATGTTGTTTTCCATATGCAGCAGAGAAGAAGTTTTAAAATGAGAATTAGGAAAATTTCACACTTTCCCTCTTTTCTGTCAAACTCCTCACTAGCACTACCCCAGTGGAGATTCCTTCCAGCTTTGATCTCTGATCTCTGAAGGCTGGTACATCAGCCTGAAAAAGAGCAGACATGCCATCGCCTAAACATAGCATGGCAAATACATGCAGGGACTTAGTTACATGAAACATTCCTGTGCATGAAGGGAAAGATATAGGCGGGGATGACAGAAAGACAGAGAGGGAGTGAGAGAACTGGGCCAGTGCGTAGTTTTATATCCCGGCAGGGTTTGTAGGAACTCATTCACATTCCAACTCTTCATAATTAGACTCCATTCAGCAGTCGGTGCGCTGTGCCGTAAACTGTAAAATTTGCTTATTAAAGAGAAAGAGAGAGAGAGACTAGAGAAAGAGAGAGGAGAGGAGAGAAAAACAGATGCATGGATGAAATGACCCAGTTTCCAGAAATGTGAGTCAGAAGATGTTGTGAGGGGAACAAACTCTTTTCTAGTTAATTACTGAAAACACACAGCAGAGTTTAATCATCAAGGGGTTTCACGAGGGCATCAAAATCAGAAGTTCCGTCACATAAAAAGCCAGATAAACTTATACTTATAAACGTATACTTTCTCAAAAGCTTGGCAAAATGTACAGTGTGTAGTTTTTAAAGTTATTAATCACCATAATCTGCGACGATACGTGTTTTAAACTATGCCGTTTGATGTTGTTAACGTCAGACCATGTGCGTCATTGTTTTTGTGTGTGCACAAGCGTGAATGATATCTGACTGGTACAACAGCTAACCTTTAATGTTTTGTTTTCCACACTCCCACAAAAAGCTTGTAAATAAATAAAATCTTTTTCCACATCTCTAGAGTTACTTCTAAACACTGATGGGAGCTGTGAAAATATCATTGGGCAGGGAAGATAAAATCCTCTAATGTTGTTCCAATAAGGACACAGATTTGTATGTAATATGAATGAATGTTTTATATGTTTAGAATTCAAATGAGGATAAATCCTATAACAGTGACCCAGTTCATCAACGAGGAATGGTTTTTCTTTACAAACATGGAGCTGTACTGAGGAGAACCTCTTATGAAACACATTTTCAAATGCTTCGAAATCTCATTTTATCCAGCCAACGGTTTCTCTCACAGTAACAAGACATAGAAAAGACCACAGCAAGAGCATAGGATCAACTGGCTTTAAGTTATCTAATGAGATGTTCAAAGTCTCGACAGAAAACTGCTGAAATAATTACACAGTTTAGCACATTTTCATGTTCTTATACTGTGAATCCTCAATTCTGGGGGTAAAAGCAAAAAGCTCACATAAACAAGGAGAATGGTTAAAAAATGGGTCAGCCATATTATGGCAAAGTTCAGAATCATATACTGTTTCACTATATATATATATATATATATACTGTATAGTAGTGGCCAAAAGGGGATGTCCAAGTTAGGAAAATTGTCGTTGTGGCACTTTATTAAGACTTTTGATTAAATATTTTGTATGCATGTTGTCAAGTTGTGTCTGGAGTGTAAAACTAATTAATGACACAATTTTTAATTTTGGGTGAACTAACCCTTTAATAACTGATTACACTGATTCCTGTGAGCGTTTTGTTTTTCTTTCTATATATATATATATGAGAGAGAGAGAGAGAGAGAGAGAGAGAGAGAGAAATTAGTTATTTTAAATTGTAATATTTCACAATATTACTATCTTTACTCTATTTTTGATCAGGTAAATGCAGCCTTGGTGAGCATAAGAGACTTCTTTATATAATATATATTCTAACAAGCTGTAAATAAAGCGTCGTCTATCTTGCCTGAAGGAGGTGAGCATTATGTGATGTTAACAGCTGACATGTAATGAGCAGTGAATCATCTGAACCAGCCTTCACCGGCAAAGCTGCAAGGGCATTATTAATTATGATGATGCTCTGCAATCACCTGTGCTTCATTTGCATGTTTGTAATTAAGCGAGCAAAAGCATTACCTCTAAGGCTGTCTGAGGTTGCTCTAATTATAGGCTTATAAAATGGCCACAGATAGGTTTTCTTACAGCATAAATGACTGTTCAAATGTATTTATGAATCTTAATAATTCCAACACTGGAGGGAGTGTTTGTAAAGATTGTTTGCTTTAATTTTAAAGTCTGATAATGCCAGATGAAACTGCATAACAAATATTCTCAAAAGATCTAATAAATATTCACTAATAAATAAAATATCACACCTTTCACATTGAAAATGTTTCTTACACTGTGTTAGTTTTTCTAGGCTACCTCTTCTCTGTCCCTTAAATGTTCAAGTTCATAACCTTGGCTTTTCATGACTCATGGTGGTTATTTTGTCTGATTTATTTAGTCTCATATTAGTGCATTAAATATGAAACATTAAAGTGACTGAGTGTAGGGTTCACTCCAGTTTTACTTTCATTATATTTTACTTAAAGGTATAGTTCACCCAAAAATGAAAATTTGATGTTTATCTGCTTACCCCCAGGGCATCCAAGATGTAGGTGACTTTGTTTCTTCAGTAGAACACAAATGATGATTTTTAACTTCAACCGTTGCGGTCTGTCAGCCGTATAATGCGTGTCAATAGGAACTCCATCTATAAGAATAAAAAAAAAATGCACAGACAAATCCAAATTAAACCCTGCGGCTCTTGACGACACATTGATGTCCTAAGACACGAGCCGATCGGTTTGAAACCGAACAGTATGTATATAATTTTTTTTACCTCTAAAACACCACCATGTCCAACTGCGTTCAGCACTTGTTTAGTGAGGTCAAAAAATGCATTCTGATGACGGAAGTGATGTCTCGCGCTTTGCTTCAACGAGTGCGAGAGATCACTTCCGTTGTCAGAGCGCGTTCAGACCTCACACCGGATGTAGAGGGCAGTTGGACATAGTGGTGTATTAGAGGTAAAAAATGATACAAATACTGTTCAGTTTCTCGCACAAACCGATCGTTTCGTGTCTTAGGACATCAATGTGTCGTCACGAGCCGCAGGGTTTCATTTGGATTTGTCTGTGGGTGTTTTTCTTTTACTCTTATAGATGGAGTTCCTATTGACACGCATTATACGGCTGACAGACCGCAACGGTTGAAGTTAAAAATCATCATTTGTGTTCTACTGAAGAAACCAAGTTTTGTATGTTGTAAACTCCCACAGCCGAGCACAAACGTGAATAGCTAATAATGCATTAGACTTTGTAAACAAAAGTCGTGCTCCATCCTTGATAATTACTCCAAGTAATAAGACAGACAAGCTGCATTAATCGACACATTTTTAGACAATATTGGACCCACATCTGAATAGCAGATCTACAGAAACGTGAGACAGACTGGGGTGTATGTTACACAACATAACATACAAAACTACGAATTTGGAACTATTGCTAGAAAATATAAACATCAATTTATACTTACAGTTTGAGATTCAGAGGAGCAAGCTAATCCAAATAAACTGATCATTGATCCATATTTTAAGAGCAAGCGTTTTGTGAATCCTGCGTTAAACTCCCCGAGGTTCGAGAAGCAGTGGTCAGTAAAATGACGGGAACACAACAAAAGATTGTACTGCTGTGGTATTGTTGATAAAATGATTTTTCCCTGGCCTCTGCGCGCGCGCGATAGTGGGCGGGGAATATGCTAATACACTAAGACAATGGCTGCGTCCGAAAACCTAGGTAGCTGTCTTGCTGCCTCGCTATCTTATAAGAGAATGACTTGTACGGCAGCATTTGTACATGAAGGTACCTCACGAAACTGATTCGGACAGACTGCTGAGGCAGCGTAACAGTTTAATGATCTACAGCAATATAGCGCAAGCTTTGGTGAGAACTAAACAAATATTTAATTACTACAGTAGTAATTTCTCGATAGAAATGATATCAAAATTGAAATATGTTGGCTGCGTCCGAAAACCTAGGTAGCTGTCTTGCTGCCTCGCCATCTTATAAGAGAATGACTTGTACGGCAGCATTTGTGCATGAAGGTACCTCACGAAACTGATTTCGGACAGACTTCTGAGGCAGCATAACAGTTTAATGATCTACAGCAATATAGCGCGGGCTTTGGTGAGAACTAAACAAATATTTAATTACTACAGTAGTAATTTCTCGATAGAAATGATATCAAAATTGAAATATGTTGATCAAAATCGTACATTTATACACAAACTAAGCAGCAAACGCAACTTTCGGACGCCATCTTTATTTTTGTAGCTCAACTGTCACAGAATGGAAAGCAAAGGATTGTGGGATATCAAAGGCAGCTAAGGATACATCTATGCTTCCTTCAAAAATCGATCTGAGGAAGGTATCTCATGAGAGAGGAAGTGAAGCTAACATTGGATTCGGACGTGCCTTGTTGCCTTACTACCTTGAAATGTGTCCTCGGAAGGCAGCATTTTCCAGTTTTAGAAAGCAGCCGTTGATCAAAATCGTACATTTGTACAAAAACTGAGCAGCAAACGCAACTTTCGGACGCCATCTTTATTTTTCTAGCTCAACTTTCACAGAATGGAAAGCACAGGATTGTGGGATACCAAAGGCAGCTAAGGATACATCTATGCTTCCTTCAAAAATCGATCAGACGAAGGTATCTCATGAGAGAGGAAGTGAAGCTAACATTGGATTCGGACGTGCCTTGATGCCTTACTACCTTGAAATGTGTCCTCGTAAGGCAGCATTTTCCAGTTTTCGGACGCAGCCAATGGCTGCGTCAGAAAACCTAGTTGTCTTGCTCAGTAGCGGTTTTAGGCACGGGCGAACCGGGCAGCCGCCCGGGGCGTAATTTTTTCGTGACACATTGGGGGCGGCAGCACGAGCAGATAAAAAAAAAAAATCCTCTACGTCGCGAGGCGGTTTTTCATCATTTATATAATTTCACTGTGTGTTGAATTGGCAAATTGGCGCTCCCTGCAGCTGCCGGCGCCCCTGCTTGCTGAAAATGTACCATGCACAGAAGCTGTGTGTTGTGAGAGAAGTGTAAAAGGGGGTGGGGCGAGAGACGCGGGCGACATTTCACCTCTGGGTCTCTCTCAAATGGAACGTACAGGGCGGGGGGGGGGGGGGGGGGGGGTGGACGGGGACGGGGGATCCACACCAAGGCTGCGTTCCAGTTCGGTTTTTAAATGCCCTTCCCTCGCTAACTTCACTCGGTCTCGTTGACTCGGATGTACATCATTGCTTACGTTGCACGAGTGCCCACTTCTGGCGGAACCTGGCTGAACTGGAACGTCCTAAGCCCTTGATCACTTGGAATCCGCAATGGAGCTGATTTATTATTTATTTTTTCCCCTTACAAAATTGTTTAATACAGCATTCTATATGTATATATGTGTGTTTTAAATGTTTAAAAAATAATTAATATATCATAGAGTTGTTTGTGGTGGGGTAAAATAAACGCAATATGCGGTGACGTCACAACCGTGTTGCATTGTGGGTTATGGAGCTGCCTGAAGTGTACATATGAAGTAGACTCGCTCCCTCTGTCACGAAGTGGAACGCACTTCAAAATGGCGGCAGGGATTCCCCCGAGGGGAAGTGTGTAGGGAAGTTCGCGAGAACACAGCCCAGTCATATAATTAATAATAGGCTAAAGTCAGTCACACACTTCGACTTTCTTCCAAATAATGCACATTTCATTCATAATGTTATAATACATGTTTTATTTGTATAATATTCTTAATATTTTTTGTTGATAATAATATTGTTGGTCTCTGCTTTTGTTACTTTTTATACTTTTTGTTATACTTTTTATTTATTTATATATCTGATTGTATATATTTTTGGCATATTAATATAGTGTATATTTATTTAAGTTCTGATAACTTATACTCATATTTTGTGCAGAATGGTGTTCATTGTCCTTTGGCAATGTTGGAGGTGGAAATTGTGCACCTTAAAAAGTGTGTTTGCTGTTTAAATTGCAATAGTTAATAACTTAATTCGCTTAAGTCTGGCTTTCTAATTAAGGATTTGTGCAATTGGGGTTGGGGGAGGGGGCGCTCGAAAGGGGTCTCGCCCAGGGTGTATTTCAATGTAGAACCGCCACTGGTCTTGCTGCCTCGCTGCCTTATAAGAGAATGACTTGTACAGCAGCGTTTGTGCATGAAGACACCTCACGAAACTGATTTCGGACAGACTTGTGAGGCAGCATAACAGTTTAATGATCTACAATAAAATAGAGCGAGCTTTGGTGAGAACTACCCAAATAATTAATTACTACAGTAGTAATTTCTCAATAGAAATTATATCAAAATTGAAATATGTTGGTCAAAATCGTACACAAACTAAGCAGCAAACGCAACTTTCGGACGCCATCTTTATTTTTCTAGCTCAACTGTCACAGAATGGAAAGCACAGGATTGTGGGATATCAAAGGCAGCTAAGGATACATCTATGCTTCCTTCAAAAATCGATCAGATGAAGGTATCTCAGGAAACAGGAACTGAAGCTAACATTGGATTCGGACGTGTCTTTACGCCTTCCTACCTTGAAATGTGTCCTCAGAAGGCAGCATTTTTCAGTTTTCGGACGCAGCCAACGAAACTGCTTGCGATTCGTTTTACAAACGACTCGTTTAATTGACTCAGAGTCGACTCTTACTTCTGAGAGACAATAATAACTTTATATACGGTGCACTTTCAGATTAAAAACTTTGCAGGATATTTTCATTCACTTAGAGGTATGTTACACACTAGCCTACATGAAAAGTAATTTTCAAAAATCCATAATAGGGGCACTTTAAGTCATTCGTCACTATTATTTGTTCTCTCAGCACATCAAATGCTGACCATCGCCGTTCTTGTTACAAGTTTCCAAAACAGCGCAGTAGATGCGCAACATCACCGACACTGATTAGTGTTCATAACAGCGCACTGCACACTGAACAGCAAACGCAACTTTCGGACGCCATCTTTATTTTTGTAGCTCAACTGTCACAGAATGGAAAGCAAAGGATTGTGGGATATCAAAGGCAGCTAAGGATACATCTATGCTTCCTTCAAAAATCGATCTGAGGAAGGTATCTCATGAGAGAGGAAGTGAAGCTAACATTGGATTCGGACGTGCCTTGTTGCCTTACTACCTTGAAATGTGTCCTCGGAAGGCAGCATTTTCCAGTTTTAGAAAGCAGCCGTTGATCAAAATCGTACATTTGTACAAAAACTGAGCAGCAAACGCAACTTTCGGACGCCATCTTTATTTTTCTAGCTCAACTTTCACAGAATGGAAAGCACAGGATTGTGGGATACCAAAGGCAGCTAAGGATACATCTATGCTTCCTTCAAAAATCGATCAGACGAAGGTATCTCATGAGAGAGGAAGTGAAGCTAACATTGGATTCGGACGTGCCTTGATGCCTTACTACCTTGAAATGTGTCCTCGTAAGGCAGCATTTTCCAGTTTTCGGACGCAGCCAATGGCTGCGTCAGAAAACCTAGTTGTCTTGCTCAGTAGCGGTTTTAGGCACGGGCGAACCGGGCAGCCGCCCGGGGCGTAATTTTTTCGTGACACATTGGGGGCGGCAGCACGAGCAGATAAAAAAAAAAAATCCTCTACGTCGCGAGGCGGTTTTTCATCATTTATATAATTTCACTGTGTGTTGAATTGGCAAATTGGCGCTCCCTGCAGCTGCCGGCGCCCCTGCTTGCTGAAAATGTACCATGCACAGAAGCTGTGTGTTGTGAGAGAAGTGTAAAAGGGGGTGGGGCGAGAGACGCGGGCGACATTTCACCTCTGGGTCTCTCTCAAATGGAACGTACAGGGCGGGGGGGGGGGGGGGTGGACGGGGACGGGGGATCCACACCAAGGCTGCGTTCCAGTTCGGTTTTTAAATGCCCTTCCCTCGCTAACTTCACTCGGTCTCGTTGACTCGGATGTACATCATTGCTTACGTTGCACGAGTGCCCACTTCTGGCGGAACCTGGCTGAACTGGAACGTCCTAAGCCCTTGATCACTTGGAATCCGCAATGGAGCTGATTTATTATTTATTTTTTCCCCTTACAAAATTGTTTAATACAGCATTCTATATGTATATATGTGTGTTTTAAATGTTTAAAAAATAATTAATATATCATAGAGTTGTTTGTGGTGGGGTAAAATAAACGCAATATGCGGTGACGTCACAACCGTGTTGCATTGTGGGTTATGGAGCTGCCTGAAGTGTACATATGAAGTAGACTCGCTCCCTCTGTCACGAAGTGGAACGCACTTCAAAATGGCGGCAGGGATTCCCCCGAGGGGAAGTGTGTAGGGAAGTTCGCGAGAACACAGCCCAGTCATATAATTAATAATAGGCTAAAGTCAGTCACACACTTCGACTTTCTTCCAAATAATGCACATTTCATTCATAATGTTATAATACATGTTTTATTTGTATAATATTCTTAATATTTTTTGTTGATAATAATATTGTTGGTCTCTGCTTTTGTTACTTTTTATACTTTTTGTTATACTTTTTATTTATTTATATATCTGATTGTATATATTTTTGGCATATTAATATAGTGTATATTTATTTAAGTTCTGATAACTTATACTCATATTTTGTGCAGAATGGTGTTCATTGTCCTTTGGCAATGTTGGAGGTGGAAATTGTGCACCTTAAAAAGTGTGTTTGCTGTTTAAATTGCAATAGTTAATAACTTAATTCGCTTAAGTCTGGCTTTCTAATTAAGGATTTGTGCAATTGGGGTTGGGGGAGGGCGCTCGAAAGGGGTCTCGCCCAGGGTGTATTTCAATGTAGAACCGCCACTGGTCTTGCTGCCTCGCTGCCTTATAAGAGAATGACTTGTACAGCAGCGTTTGTGCATGAAGACACCTCACGAAACTGATTTCGGACAGACTTGTGAGGCAGCATAACAGTTTAATGATCTACAATAAAATAGAGCGAGCTTTGGTGAGAACTACCCAAATAATTAATTACTACAGTAGTAATTTCTCAATAGAAATTATATCAAAATTGAAATATGTTGGTCAAAATCGTACACAAACTAAGCAGCAAACGCAACTTTCGGACGCCATCTTTATTTTTCTAGCTCAACTGTCACAGAATGGAAAGCACAGGATTGTGGGATATCAAAGGCAGCTAAGGATACATCTATGCTTCCTTCAAAAATCGATCAGATGAAGGTATCTCAGGAAACAGGAACTGAAGCTAACATTGGATTCGGACGTGTCTTTACGCCTTCCTACCTTGAAATGTGTCCTCAGAAGGCAGCATTTTTCAGTTTTCGGACGCAGCCAACGAAACTGCTTGCGATTCGTTTTACAAACGACTCGTTTAATTGACTCAGAGTCGACTCTTACTTCTGAGAGACAATAATAACTTTATATACGGTGCACTTTCAGATTAAAAACTTTGCAGGATATTTTCATTCACTTAGAGGTATGTTACACACTAGCCTACATGAAAAGTAATTTTCAAAAATCCATAATAGGGGCACTTTAAGTCATTCGTCACTATTATTTGTTCTCTCAGCACATCAAATGCTGACCATCGCCGTTCTTGTTACAAGTTTCCAAAACAGCGCAGTAGATGCGCAACATCACCGACACTGATTAGTGTTCATAACAGCGCACTGCACACTGAACATGTACACTCAGTCAGCAGTGACAGTCAGTCATAGCAAACGCTGGAAGGTCTCTTGTGGATTCAGGAGGAACTTTCAAGCATTTCTCTGGATATAGTTGACGTTTTCATGCGAGCTCTGCCTTACTGACACACTGAACTACAATCGACTGCACTGTTTCCTTCTGGACGCGGGGTGCTGAATCGGGTCACTGACCTTCAGGCGTTTCAGTGACCATGGTGGAAATTCACTTAGGAAAGAAATGAATTCTCTTAATGAAACATCGACTGAGACTAACCTGGAGAATTATAACTATATCTTCGCCGATGAGACTTACAAACTCCTGACGTTCACCATCGGATCTATCGGTGTCCTGGGCTTCTGTAACAACATCATCGTCATTATTCTCTACTTCAGATTCAAGAGACTCCGAACACCAACTAATTTGTTAATAGTGAATATAAGTGTCAGCGATCTGCTGGTGTCCCTCACTGGAGTTAATTTCACATTCGTCTCGTGCGTGAAGAGAGAATGGGTCTTTAATTCTGCCACATGTGTTTGGGATGGATTCAGCAACAGTTTATTCGGTCAGTTCTGTCTTTAGTCCTCATGTATCGATAGAGTCACCTGAATAAGTTTTCAAGCAGGCTATACTTTGAATTCAAGATGTTTTTTTTTTTTTTTTTTTTTCTTTTTTTCTTAAATGTTTATTTCATAATAGACATATCCCTTAATTAGCATATTTGTTCTGTTTGGTCATAGTCTATTCATCTGATTGTAGCTGATCTATTTGAAAACTTTGTTATTTTTAAATGTGTTTTGGTCAGTTGTCATTAAAATGGACTCATATTAAAGGAAAGAAGGCGGTTGCTGTGATAATCCAGAGAAAATGTTAAGAACAAAACGTTTTTACAAGTCGGTGTTGTAGCTATTTTTGCTGCAGTTGGGTACCTTGATACATTTTAAAAACGTTATAGAAAGCACATATTAAATTAGCAAAAGTAAATCATTTAAAATCATTGTGAACATACCTGCGTAGGTTTACTACGGAAACCAAACCGGACCAAAACTGAAGCTAAAATACTAACGTACAGTAGATCCTACCGCATTACTAGTTTGTGGGATGATATTTACCAGAAATGCTTTACATAAAGTAAATTGTAAGTAGATTGCAATTATTTATATTATCTTTACATTATTTCAGCTTTGTGAATGTCTAATTTTGAATGGACGCACGAAACATTCCCTTAAATTCAAAACTCACCGGAGCAGCGCGTGCAGCGAATCTGACAGGATTTTCTGACAATACCTCAAATTATCTTTTCTTAAGTGTATATAACAAAAAATTGGAGTTATGTCATGACTTTTAGGTGTATGTTAGTACCTGTAAGTATGGAATCGCTGGTAATATCATAAATATGAGAAATATAACATAGGCGATTGACATAAAATGAATTTGGATAACGTTAGCATACCTGAAAACATTTGGTCTTGTAATAATTTGATGAGAAATGTTCATATTGAGGTCTTTTGGAAAGATCTTAGTAGGCTAAATCAGAGGACGGTTTGATATATTGTTGAGAGCTATCTTTTTCAACTTGTGAATAGTGAGATTGTAGGGTCTTTTTCTTGAAAATCTTCAGGGAAGGCAACTTCAACAAAATTATCTGTCATTTTGTCTTTTCTATACCAAATGATGTCATATGATCATCCTCTACTCATTGATGCAATCTTATTCAAGTTATTGAGGGATTTGCGCATGAATCAAATTAGTTATAAAGGAAATGTATGGTATGGTTAACTTAGTTAATTATATCAGATGCAGCTTCAAGAACATTTGTGCTTAATTATTTGATATTGTTTACAACAAAAGGCAAAGGCACAACTCTAAGCATTTGTAAACAACTGTGACACATTTATTAAAATAAATGTCCATCTGGTGCAGGGAAAGATAAAGTCGAATAGAGGCAGATAATGACTCTTTAATGGACCAGAAATAACCAGCAGAATATCATCAACGCATCTGTGAGAGGATATGCTTTGAGAAGAGCTTTGTAATCTAATTTCTGAAAGATAGGTGGTCATTTTATGCACCTGCGCCCCCAAGGTCACACTTCAAGTCCAAAAACTATCATCACATAAGATTGCTTCTGTATTGCCTCATTTGATGCATTTAGATGTGAAATTGGCTCCCTTTTATGCTTCTACAGTTGTTTGACCTCCATTTTTGCTCCCTTGAGAATTGACTCATTTGAATAAAATCGGTTTTGATGAGATGTAGCTCAGTGTGTAATTCTGCGTCATATTTCACATCAAAATTTCCAAGCCCAGTTTTATGTGATGTAAAAAGAGGTCTGTGTGTGAATACTTATGACAACTGAGAGTAAACACACTAGTGCTGTCTCCCCACCGGCCTGCATCTGTCATAGAGGACTGTGGATGTCTGGGTAATTGGGGTAGTGTGTCTGTGAGTCTCTTGCCAGAGTAGTCTCTGGGGATACTGCCATTCAGAGATACAGTTATTTACTTCTAAAAAAGAAATGATACCAATTACTGTAATCCATTGTCTGCTGAACTTAGGACTGTGTCCTGGAAGCTTGATTTCTGTAAAAGAAGATCTATCTATCTTTCTATCTATCTATCTATCTATCTATCTATCTATCTATCTATCTATCTATCTATCTAACTAACTGTTTATCTAGGTCAACTGTCTCTTTATCTCTCTTCTCATCCTTTAAGGTATTGTGTCCATCATGACTCTCTCCGGCCTGGCGTATGAGCGCTACATCCGTGTGGTTCATGCCAAGGTCATTGACTTCCCCTGGGCCTGGAGGGCAATCACACACATCTGGCTGTACTCTTTGGCCTGGACTGGAGCTCCTCTCCTGGGATGGAACCGCTACACGCTGGAAGTCCATCAGTTAGGCTGCTCTCTGGACTGGGCGTCTAAAGATCCCAACGATGCTTCCTTCATTCTTTTCTTCCTCCTCGGATGCTTCTTTGTCCCTGTGGGTGTCATGGCGTACTGTTATGGAAACATTTTGTATACAGTGAAAATGGTAAGACAAACACTTTTCATTAATTATGTGTGTCACACACTGAAAAAATGGTAACCTAAACATGATAACATCTAAATTAACTGGTTTCAAGTCAAAAATATTATTTAATATTGACTAAATACATTAATTTATACCAACATTTATGGGTTAAATCACCGCTGTGTCGTTCTGCTATGGCTTTATAGGTAATATTTTCGTTGGCAAAACTGAGCAAAAGCAGACAATATTGTGTCTAAAATATAACATAATATATTAACTTCTTGTTTATTGAACTGTTCAATATCACATATCACATTTGCACTCGCGCTACTTGGGACAAAAACAGCACTTGTGTGGTATTGCTTAACTATATCATGTTATAAATGATATCATGATGAGACAAAAACGTATACACAAGCATTTTTCCCCTGATATCTTGAATTTTAGGGGCATCTAACTGCATTCTATATACTTCATCACGCAGTGAGCTGATGCCCTGAATCATGTTTGTCACCAATCAACTGTGTAAGATGAACTGCACAGGTCTTGGGCAGGGCGAATGTGTTAAATGCGTTAATAATTTTAAGGTGTTATTTTTCCCCAGAACTAGGCTAATTCATTAAGTTAACGCATTAAATTGACAGCCCTAATATATATGGGTCATTGACTAATAAGGTTTTTAAAAGTGTGAAAAAAAGATATAATTAATTTTGAAGTTTTATTAAGTGTTAACAATGAGATTATGTGGTTTTTATAATCAATTAACACTGTTTTTGTCATTTTTTACAAGATGGACAAAATTGGACACCAAAAAAGTCATTTGGTTTAACCAAAATTTCAGTTTTACCGAATTACACTTTTGGTTATACCGAATGATGGTGGCTGAATCCCAAATGCCACACTTCTATGCACTTTCGGTCTTGTGGACTTACAATGGCTGCCGCGTGTGCGTGTCCGTTAAGTCCACAAGACCGTAGGGTGTCCCATTCATCAATTTAAGTTTCAGAAGGGTGCTAGCGAGCGCCCCCTTTTGCGGCCGCTAGAATTTTTTTTGTTATTAAAAACAAACAAGCAAGCCCAGTCCAGGTGAGAAAAAGTAACGCAAAAGTAACATAGCACATTACTTTACATAAAAAGTAACAAAGTAGCTTAATTATTTACTTTTTAGGGAGTAATATAATATTGCAATTCATTTATTTTTTAAAAGCAACTTTCCCCAATATATATACAGTATATAGGCACAAACAAAACTGTATTTTAAAACATCTCATGACAGACATTATATCAAGCTTGGTGAAAAAAATACATCCAATATGGCAGGTCAAAAGAAATGTCAGGTGTATATTTCATTAAATTCTTCAAAGTATCTATAAAAATAGCCCCA
Source organism: Chanodichthys erythropterus (assembly GCF_024489055.1). Taxonomy (NCBI): domain Eukaryota; kingdom Metazoa; phylum Chordata; class Actinopteri; order Cypriniformes; family Xenocyprididae; genus Chanodichthys; species Chanodichthys erythropterus. The sequence continues at coordinate 9,662,815 of NC_090225.1, forward strand.
TCTAATTAAAAATTCACACTGTATTGGAATCAATTGTGAGTCGAGTCTCTAGTGTGTTTCACATGTGGAAGGCTGTATGTGTGATGTGCACAGTTGCTGTCTATGTAGAGACAGCAAGACTGAAAATTGTATAGTGAACTCATTTGTTTTTGAATCAAATAAAGGGCATTAGTACATTTATGTATTTTCAAACCTGATCACCTGGTAAGCAAATTTGACCATTGTTGACCTTTTTCTTGAGACAGCTTGTCATCTCATTTCTGATCTGTGATTTGCATGTCACCTCAGTTTCTTTCTTTCTATTTTTAACCTTCATCATTCTCTATTGTTCTTTCTAAACACACCGTCAAACTGCTGTAATTTAGCAGTGAATGGGGCCGACACACTCTGTGTGAGGGGCTATTTCAACTAAAAGCATATTGTCTGAAGGTGCCTTCAAACAATAAGCAGAGACGGTGATTGTGCACGTAAATAGCTTGTGGTTTTCATCGGCGCAGCTCCTGTGCATCAGATATTATCAGGTGTGCTGCCCAGGGGTGGGAGAGCAGGACTGCTGTAAAATGATCTGCAAGTGATTATACGCTTGCCATAAACTGAAGTGTGTACATTTTTTTTTTTTTTTTTTGGATGTTGAAATACTGTCTCTTATCTCCACTTTATGTACAGAGACAGACATAAGTAAGCCATTTGTAGGTTTATTCTCATAAAAAGCATTTAAATTCTAAACACTGGCTGAAGCAATGGCATATGGTGTGGTATTATCTGTTTTTCTGATATATATAATATTTCATGGTGTGGATCAGTATGTGTGAAATCCAACAGTCTATCAGAAAGTGTAAAACTGCTGAATCGATTAAACAAACCACAACAACCCGCAGCTCACACGCCACAATGTGAAGATGAGCAGAAGACTATACACCAGCACAACACATAAAATTGCATTTGGATTGAATCCAAGAATTTTATTGATTTGAGACAGAATATTGCATAGATTGAAAGGAACAAACAGCTCAGTTGTGAAGTTAATCATAATGGTAACTGACAATATAAAGTCTAACACCACTGAGATGAAGAAAATCCAGTGAAACAGCCAAAAACCTGGCAGCACCTTTAATAATTTAGATTTCTTCAACATGGTTTTGGAAGCTTCTACAGTGCATTTTTTTACAGACTGCAGAAAGCAAGTCAATACTACTAAGTGTTAAATCCTTAAGGCACAATACCAGACGAGACCCCTGTTCTCTTGAAAGTACATAAACACATACACAGTGTTGGTATTCTTGCTCCGAAATCAACCCCAGAACGCACAGCAGGGGTTTCCTAATCATCCAGACTGCTTCTTTTTATTCACTATTTCATCTTTCCTCTGTTGCCAAAGTGAGGATTTACAAAGTGCTCTGAGGTTTTTTTTCCCCCTGACTGCACATTTAATGTGCTTGACTTGTGAGGAACATGCTGCCTCTGTGTTGTTACAGAACAGCTTCTCACGTCTTGATTATTCTTTTCTATGAGTAAACATGGTTGTGTACCAACTCCCTGAATAAATTAATCAGGGAATCAATAAATGTATTAATGAATCTGTAAATCAATAAGGGAATCAATAAATGCATGAATGAATTGGTAAACCAATTCACTCATGAATGAATTAGTAAACCAGTTCACTCATGAATGAATTAGTAAACCAATTCACTCATGAATGAATTAGTAAAATGGATAGTTATACAAATTAAGGCAGATTACATAAAAATGTGTACATTTTTACATATGGTTATATTTATATCACAGTTTAAAACATTTGTTCCACTATAAGACCATTTATGAACTAGTGAAAGAAAAATGAACCAAAAATGTACACCTGATCATCTACCTAAATAATGAATCAGTTACTCAGTCAAGGTGTTTATACGTGCCATGTCAGCAGCATGACAGCTTTAATTGATGCATAAGGAAAAACAACTATCCTCCTGGCTATACTGGGTTTGGAAAGCCATCTTCAGGTTGACAAAATAATTTCAGAAAAAAACTTAGAACGACCATCAACGACATTGCGCCCCCAAGTGGTGACCCAGTTCTGTTTTAGTTACACAATGGCAGGAGTTCTGAGAGATGCTTAGTCAAACTCAGCAAATTATATTGCTGTTCTTGCAGCTGAGTGATGATAACGAATGAATGTATGTGTAAGTCAGAGAAAATGTTTAATTAAAGAAGCAACAACATAAGGGTTTCTTAGGGCATCATGCCTTTGAGCATATGACCTCTGTCTAAAGCCGATCAGCTTGGGAAAATATATATCTTTATCATCATTAACATTACGTGCAATATATTATGTGGAATCTGTTATGGTCAGTGTTGGGGTAACACATTACAAGTAATGTGAGTTAAGTAATCAGATTACTTTTTTAAAGTAAAGTTACTTTTTTGAAATGCAAACTCAGAATATTACACAAACCTGCAATAAATGTTTAATAACACAAATATACTTTATATATTTAATCTCACTTTAACCAATGTCTTTGCTGCAGACAATCGATGATCCAGTTCAACCCTACTACTAAGCAAAAATGACTTCAGATAAACATCACATTTGTGTTTTTTATTTTTTCCATTTTATTGCTGAAGTAAGAATGTTGAACTAACTTTTCTCTGCATTTTCACTTTTGGTATGAAATGGCCTTTACATTTGACAAAAATATACAGAACTTTTTCAGCCCAGGTGACAAAAAGTAGCACAAAATTAATGTAGTGCATTACTTTTCATAAAAAGTTACACAATTAGTTACTTTTATAACTCATTACTTTTAAAAGTATGTTAATCTAAAAAGTACTAGTTACTAATTACATCTTCAACAGTGTAATTGGATTACTGTACTGTACTGTACTAATGACCTGATCTTTTTTTTGGGATGTGTGATATATGTGCTTTACCAAATTAAATTGATGTATGACAAATGCAATCTGTTCTGTTTCTGTAGCTGCGGTCTATCCAGGATCTGCAGACGGTTCAGACGATTAAGATTCTACGATATGAGAAGAAAGTGGCGGTGATGTTCCTGATGATGATTTCTTGTTTCCTGGTGTGCTGGACACCCTATGCTGTGGTCTCCATGCTGGAGGCCTTTGGCAGGAAGAGTATAGTCTCCCCCACGGTTGCCATCATTCCCTCTCTCTTCGCCAAATCCAGCACTGCCTACAACCCCGTCATCTACGCCTTCATGAGCAGAAAGGTCAGCAGGGGTCACTCGGTTCTGAGGGAGAGGCATTTAGTGAGGGCAGGTCTTAATCTTAATCTTCACGGTACTTTAGACTGCGATGGAAACGCAGACAGCAACAGGTCTGGGGGGAAACGTTCCTGGGACAAAATTATTCCGGGTAATTTGGGATGAAAAGCAGCTATACTAGCTCAAGTCAACATAGGGTGGTTCTGTGAACTGTTGCAAACCATTGACAAATTGCATAATAAATAACCTTTGAGAATTAAGATAAATGTAATACAGTTAAATAATAATATAAATAACAACATAATTATAAATAAAATAATTGTATACAATTTTATACTATATTCAGCTGCATTTTACCTGTATTATTCCATGAATTTGGTAGCATAATAATTTTTTAATGGTATATAATGATATATAATAAAGTTTTAAATAATCAATCTTCAAATCATTCATTTTTTTTGTATTGTCTGAAAAGGAAGTTATCAAATATTGTAATGTATATTTGCTGTTTTAGTTAGTTCACCCAAAAATGATAATTCTGTCATTAATTACTCACCCTCATGTCGTTCCACACCTGTATGACCTTCGTTTATCTTCGGAACACAAATTAAGATTTTTTTGATGAAATCTAAGAGGTATATGATTCGTCCATAGACAGCAATTTAACGACACTTTCAAGGTCCAGAAAGGTACTAAAGACATTGTTAAAACAGTCGACGTGACTGCAGTGGTTCAACCTTAAAGGGATAGTTCACCCAAAAATGAAAATTTGATGTTTATCTGCTTACCCCCAGCGCATCCAAGATGTAGGATCTCCAACCATCGCCGTCTGTCAGTCAAATAATGGGAGTGAATGGGAACTCTATCAATAAGAGTCGAAAAAACTTTTATAGACAAATCCAAATTAAATCCTGCGGCTCGTGACGACACATTGATGTCTTAAGACACGAAACGATCGGTTTGTGTGAGAAACCGAACAGTATTTGTCATTTTTTACCTCTAAAACACCACTATTTCCAACTGCGTTCAGCATTCGCTTAGTGAGGTCTGATCGCGCTCTGACAACGGAAGTGATGTCTATCACTCATTGAAGTATAAGCGCGAGAAATATGATAAATTCATATAAATTCACTCCCATTATTTGACTGACAGACGGCGAAGGTTGGAGTTAAAAATCATTTGTGTTCTACTGAAGAAACAAAGTCACCTACATCTTGGATGCTCTGGGAGTAAGCAGATAAACATCAAATTTTCATTTTTGGGTGAACTATCCCTTTAATGTTATAAAGCAATGAGAATACTTTTTGTGCATAAAAACAAAACAAAAATAACTTTTTTCAACAATATCTTCTCTTCTGTGTCACTCTCATATGTAGTTTACGTCCAGGCACTCCCAGGTTCGACGTCAGAACGCCGACTCATTATTGGCTGGCTCCTGCGTCAGCATCACACGCATGCGTCGTGCTGCTCACATGATCAGCTTTGGCCAATACTGAGCCGGCATTCAGATATAAACACGGAAGCCTTCACTGTGGTTACTCCATCACCTGCATAAGGATAATGACAGGAAAGAGAAGAGATTGTTGAATAAAGTCGTTATTTTTGTTTTGTTTTTTGCACACAAAAAGTATCCTCGTCGCTTCATAAAATGAAGGTTGAATCACTGCAGTCACATCAATTGTTTTAGCAATGACTTTAGTACTTTTCTGGACCTTGAAAGTGTCGGTTAAATTACCATATAGCCATATACCTCTTGGATTCTATCAAAAATATCTTAATTTGTGTTCCAAAGATGAACAAAGGTCTTACGGTTGTGAAACGACATGAGGGTGAGTTATTAATGACAGAATTTTAATTTTTGGGTGAACTGACCCTTTAATTAATACCCACACCTGTTCTGTTTTATCTGTCTGTCTATATGAAGCTACTGAATGTACTGTATGTCATTTTGTGCAGTGCATTTTGATGAATGTATTTCCTCTTTCTTATTGGTCAGTTTCGCAGGTGCATGTTACAGATGCTTTGTTCTCGCCTGGCCAGTCTGCAGCACACCATTAAGGACCGCCCCCTGACCCGCATCGAACATCCAGTACGCCCCATTGTGATGTCACATAGCCGCGCCGACCGGCCCAAAAAGAGAGTGACCTTCAACTCTTCCTCCATCGTATTTATCATCGCAAGCAATGACACTCATCCTTTGGATATCACCACCAAATGCAATGATGTACCAGACATCGATACAATTCAAGTCCGACCCCTTTGACATTTGCCGTGGATATATTAAAGAATGGCACTGAAGCTCATTAATATCATGCTATTTCAAAGTTTATAATATGCAGAAGATACAGCAACATCTCTTTTCATAAAGATGGAAACAAGGATTTCTTTATGCAGCAGTAATGCAAACTAACTTTTGTGTAATGATCAGGACTTGTGTGAATTATGTCATTTGAAACTGCTGTAAGTATTTAATGAAAATGACTTTGAGTTATTTATTATCATTTACAACTTCTCCTGTTCTCCATCTCGTCTGACACTGAAACTTCCACCAGTACACCAATTCCATGGGATGGTGAGATATCCAGCAGTTTAGGTCGCACAGTCCGTGAGCAGAATAAATTAGTGAGTGTGCTCAGATACATTAGGAACACAGTGTTCATACAAGGACTCTCCTGGAGGACATTTGTCAAAGGATGCAGCACCTCATTCAGACTGTCTGTCAGATCCACAGCACCCCCTGGAGAAAAACTTTGTGTCCTTTTGAAACCAAGTCAAGCATCATGACTATTTTTACTGCTCATTTTTTAGTTAGCACTTTGTACAAACCCTTAAGTATTAAACTTTGGTGAGTTTACCTCAATGTGCGTTCCTTCTTGAGAAGAGGTGTGTTTTTCCTTTTCTATTATAGTAAATATACTTATGATTTACTTATGATGTAATGAGTGAAAAAATTCCACTGCTGCATTTATTGACTAGAATATCATAGAAAATTCGGGATAGCCTCTTTTGACTTGAGCCAGTAAATAAATATCTAGCAACTTCTCAGCAACCGCATGACAACACATTGGAAACCACCCACATTAATGCAAAGAAAACAGCAATATCTAACAGAGTACATTTCTGATGAAGAAAAAAAACGTATACTAGAGTTGTGGTAAAGGTCACTTTAGTGAAATTTCGTGGGAAAAAAGGTTCATTGGCTATTGTTAAAAGCAAAGTGAAAATGGAGCACAACTCACAAAGAAGTCACTTTAAATCCAGGCAGCTTTCTGTTGGTCAGCGACCTTGAACCTGTTGCGAAATCTGCATGGGGAACATACACTATATTACCAAAAGTATTGGGACACCCCTCCAAATAATTGAATTCAGGTTTTCCGATTACTTCCATGGCCACAGGTGTATAAAATCAAGCTCCTAGGCATGCGGACTGCTTCTACAAACATTTGTGAAAGAATGGGTCGCTCTCAGGAGCTCAGTGAATTCATGCGTGGTACTGTGATAGGCTGCCACCTGTGCAACAAGTCCATTCGTGAAATTTCCTCTCTACTAAATATTAACTGTTAGTGGTATCATAACAAAGTGGAAACAATTGGGAACAACAGCAACTCAGCTATGAAGTGGTAGGTGATAAAATCACAGAGCGGGGTCAGCGCATGCTGAGGCACACAGTGCGCAGAAGTCAGCAACTTTCTGCAGGGTAAATAACTACAGACCTCCAATTTACTTTGTGTGGCCTTCAGATTAGCTCAAGAACAGTGCTTAGAGAGCTTCATGGAATGGGTCCACGCCTTATATCACCATGTGCAATGCAAAGTGTCGGATGCAGTGGTGTAAAGCACACCGCCACTGGACTCTAGAGCAGTGGAGACGCTTTCTCTGGAGTAACGAATCACGCTTCTCTGTCTTGCAATCCAATGGACGAGTCTGGGTTTGGCGGTCGCCAGGAGAACGGTACTTGCCTGACTGCATTGTGCCAAGTGAAACCAGTGCACAAAGCAAGGTCCATAAAGACATGGATGAACGAGTTTGGTGTGGAGGAACTTGACTGACCTCAAACCGACAGAACACCTTTGGGATGAATTAGAGCGGAGACTGCGAGCCAGGCCTTCTTGCCAGCATCACTGCCTGCCTCACAAATGCGCTTCTAGAAGAATGGTCAAAAATTCCCATAAACACACTCCTAAACCTTGTGGAAAGCCTTCCCAGAAGAGTTGAAGCTGTTATAGCTGCAAAGGGTGGGCCAACTCCATATTAAACCTTACGGATTAAGAATGGGATGTCATTAAAGTTCATGTGCACGTAAAGGCAGGCGTCACAAAACTTTTGGCAATATAGTGTATTTCACCCTCGTGCGAACTTCCAAATTGCGAGGATTCCTACTGAAATGACTTCCCTGCGTAAAATTCCCTGCGTAAAATTCACTGAACAACAATACATTTGACTGCACCATACGATTTTTCCAGTTCTAAATAAATAACTGACATGAACCTAAAACTAAAATAGATAGTTTGTGATTAAAATTTCATGAAATTTAAAATACAGAAAAGACATACTGATAAATTAATGTTTTAAAATGAAAGTTGAATGACTGAATGTCCAGTTGAGTGGTTCAGAAGGCATCTGTCTCATTCGTGGATTATGGTCTGAGGAGGATTTGTGGGTTAAATGCAAACAAGGATTAAATTCAGTGACAAACATCAGGGCAGGAAAAAAAGGATATATTACACTGTTTTAGTTGTACTGAAAGTGAGATGGTGAAGACAGACCCATGAAGCAGAAGAGTTCAAGCATTTAGTGATCAAAATTTTATTTAGTCACATTTAACTCATTTTGAATCTACAAGAACAGTGATCAGATTGAGTTTTAAATAATTAAAAACAGTAGGCCTAATTATATCTTTAATATGCTTAGAGATCACAACACCCATTCAGATGTATAGCAAACCAGATTAGACGTTCACTCTGAATGTCCTTTATTTCTCCCTCACAACAATTTCAAGCTCATGGTGACTTATTTAAGGAATATTCTGGATTTAGAACAAGTTAAAGAACCTGAGACATATGTTTATCACTGAAAATACAGAATTATCTACACTTAAAATGGATCTACACAGGCCAAGGAAATAAACACTTTGGGAATTATTCCCACTTCAAAAAAGGCAATAAATGTCTTTGTAAATAAACAACTAATAACTGTTTTACAGAATAACTAGTGTCAGCGCAGCATTCCTGTAGCTCAAGAAGTACAGCATGGCGCTAGCAATGCTAAAGATTAGCATACCAGGGGATGCATGAACTGATAAAATGTATACCTTGAATGCAATATAAGTCACTTTGCATTACAGCATCTGTTGATGAAAAGATAAGTGCTTCAACAATCATTCCAGCTGCACATTGCTGCTTTTAAACCATTTAGAGAGCTGGCCCAGTGTACTCCCATTTTAAGTGCACTATACTGAGGGACCAGTCGAAATTATATCCAGTGGTAAACAAAATCATGCCACAAAACAGAGAGCTTAACTTGTACTGAAGTAGAGTATGAAAGGCTTTCCTGTGCATTGTGTTCTATTTATTTTAGAAGCTTTTTAAAGCGAGTATGCGGGTCCATAAATGCTCTACAGAGATGCTGGGGAGTTTGTGAGAGTGTCTGACCAAGACATACGTCCCTCCTGCTGCGGACACAACACCACACAGCCACAGACCTTGAGTGATCACCTGAAAAAGAGCAGCAAGACATTTACTGATGGATCACAATCAATTAATTTTGTACTATGCGGTGAGAAAGTTTTAAGTTGAATCATGTAGGCTTCTAAAGGCATCTGCTGTGATTTCCATTCAGTTTGTACATTTATTATTAAATGAAAAGCATTAATTAATCTCCACACTGAAATAATGTTTTGTTAATAGCTCAGAATGGAAATGCTGTTTTAAAACTCTGTTTTTTAGCCTCACACGGTTCCTGATTTCACACTGGCACAGGTCATTTGTTCTAGAGCACTTTACAACACACAAGTTTTATTTTTTCTTCACCTTATCTTGCCAATGCCAGCGATTCACCGCTTCATGGTACCGTGTTCTGGTGAACGTGACCTGAAAGGCAAGTAACCAGGCGTATCATTTAGAGAACAAAATATCAACAATAAACAAGATGATACACAATACAAATAAGCTCTTACCATTGTGTAAAGTGGGATGATTGTTTTTGGCATGATGAAGTGAAGGATATTGTCCAGGTATTTGCGGAACAGGAAATAACTGGAATTGACATGCGCCCTCATCTACCACACAAATCACATAGTGAGTGAAGCTAATGGCAGCATTTAATGGTCTAGATCTTGGTCTGGTCTAAACCTCTTGAAAACAAATGTGTTGTGTGTGTGTGTGTGTGTGTGTGTGTGTGTGTGTGTGTGTGTGTGTGTGTGTGTGTGTGTGTGTGTGTGTGTGTGTGTGTGTGTGTGTGTGTGTGTTGGCGCCTGTATTTTTCACTCTGCCATCAGTAATGAGCATGACCTGTCTCACTGTGGTCAGCATGTTGCATCCAATCAGCTGGTGGCAGAGTGATTACTGCTAGTGTGAAAAAGTGTTAGTCTGTGTTTGTTCTGTAATGTTTGTGTTCATACTGCATTCAACTTAATGAACAGAAAAACGAGGACAGCTTTGCCTACATGACCTTGACATTGCTAGCTCCAAGTTGAGCTACAGGAATATTATTTCATATTTCCTTCTTTTATTCTTCATTTATACCATTAAAATGTCATAATTCCCATTTGGTTATATATATATATATATATATATATATATATATATATATATATATATATATATATATATATATATATATATATATATATATATATATATATATATATATATATATATATATATATATATATATATATATGCAGTCAAACCAACATTTATTCAGACATCTTGACCATTTCATTCATTAATACAGTTTTTTCACTATAGTTTAAAAAATAGTAATAAATAAATCTTAATTATGTCAGATAACACTTAAGCAAAACATGGTCAGGTCGAAGTGTCTGAATAATTTTTGGTTCCAAATGTTTATCAGTTTTACTGGTAGTCCACTGTATGAAGAATTTTTGGGTATAATATGCCACAGTTTACTTTATCTTGCTATCCTCACTTACATAAATGAACTATAGTGTCCTGCACACACTAGTAAAAATATACCAAAAATATCAAAAACATCTAAATAATGTTTGGTTTGACTGTATGTATATATATATATATATATATATATATATATATATATATATATATATATATATATATATATATATATATATATATACAGTACAGTCCAAAAGTTTGGAACCACTAAGATTTTTAATGTTTTTAAAAGAAGTTTCTTCTGCTCACCAAGGCTACATTTATTTAATTAAAAATACAGTAAAAACAGTAATATTGTGAAATATTATTACAATTTAAAATAACTTTTTAAAATAACTTTTTCTATTTGAATATATTTCACAAAGTAATTTATTCCTGTGATGCAAAGCTGAATTTTCAGCATCATTACTCCAGTCTTCAGTGTCACATGATCCTTCAGAAATCATTCTAATATGCTGATCTGCTGCTCAAGAAACATTTAATGTGTACAATATTTTTCTTCAGGATTATTTGATGAATAGAAAGTTCAAAAGAACAGTGTTTATCTGAAATGTAATCTTTTGTAACATTAGAAATGTCTTTACTGCCACTTTTGATTGATTTAATGCATCCTTGCTGAATAAAAGTATTCATTTCTTTAATTTCTTTTTAAAAAAATAAAAATTCTTACTGACCCCAAACTTTTGAACGGTAGTGTATAATGCTACAGAAGTTGTGTATTTCAGATAAATGCTGTTCTTCTGAACTTTCTATTCATCAAGGAATCCTGAAAAAAAAGTACATAACTGTTTTCAACATTGAAAAAAATCATAAATGTTTATCGAGCAGCAAATCAGCATATAAGAATGATTTCTGAAGGATCATGTGACACTGAAGACTGGAGTAACGATGCTGAAAATTCAGCTTTGCATCACAGGAATAAATTACTTTGTCAAATATATTTAAGACGAAACTTCTTTTAAAAACATTAAAAATCTTAGTAGTTCCAAACTTTTGGACTGTACTATATATATATATATATATATATATAGAGAGAGAGAGAGAGAAAATCTAGATTTTAAAACATTTACATTCATATATTTTTCATAGGTTTATGAAATCCTCATATATCCTGTGAAATGTTATATTATGTTTGGGAATGTTATGTTATATTAGGAAAAGAAATTATTTTGCATTTATTCAAGTTCATAGCCTAGCCTATAAGAAATGTTTCTTGAGCAGCAAATCAGCATATTAGAATGATTTCTGAAGGATCATGTGACACTGAAGACTAGAGTAATGATGCTGAAAATTCAGCTTTGCATCACAGGATTAAATAGCATTTTAAAATATATTCAAATAGAAAACAGTTATTTTGAATTGTAATAGTATTTTTAACTTCTGAACAGTAGTGTATATGATATATACTTTTAATATATATGTTTTTATGCCATATGGGTGTTTTGTCCATCCATCCATTTATCCATTAACATCACCATCCATCCAGTTTAGTATCTTGAACAAGAATGTCAAATGAACTACCCTTGAGCCGCAAGTGATGTGGTACAGTATTGATATACAAGATACAGTATTGCAGCTGATATGAATTACCTCTACATAGTTGTACATGGCCAGGTCAGCTATGGCGTGATCGTCAGGTACTCGGACTCTGCTGTATTCTTCAAGCACAGCAGCTGCAGGCAGAGTATAAGAAAATAATTCATGTACTTCTATAATGTATCTCCAATAGCGGCTCTCCCCCTTTATTTATGTTTACGTTTTACATATGGTGTGAGCACTTTTTGTGTCCCTGCAATTTAAGACCAAATATTTGTCTCTCTTAGCTTTTATACAGTATTTATAACCCATACTGAGAACTAGCAATCATCCTGTGATTTTACTCTGTAAAAATGTTTTTATTTAATTCATTTATTTAATTCATTTATATTAAATTACTTTAAATTAATTAATTAATTCCTTTAATTTCAGAAATGTTTTGAACTTAAAATTTTCTTGTGAAGCTGGTTCTGTCTTACCAATGTTTTCATTCAACTGGTCCATAATCTCGTCGATAACTAAACAATCCTCAAAGCCCTGTGAATAGAAATAAACAATGCTTTCTGGGCTTTCAGTTAAAACACTCAAATGTTGAAAAAGTCAAAATGTGTGTGTGTGAAAAAAGATATTTTCTGCCTTTATTCTGGCCCTCTTTCTGAAATGATGAACTCTCTATTACACTGTGCCTCATTTACAACACAAAAGGTTTCTATTTGCTTTTGACGTGCCGCTCACATCCAGTGTAGGCAAATATCAGCCGTTAAGCGACTGAACGGCAGTGGGCGGGGCCTATGGTGCAATGATTATAACTATTTGTCGATGGCTTACTCTGGAGGCAGTCATGTGCAAATGTATTTGCCCTTAAAATGTCATAGATCCAGCAATATCAGAGCGAGCCGTTTTTGGGCCTTGGAATAAATGAATTGTTTATAATAAGGATATTTTAATCTATGCAGGGTGTTTTAATCGTACAAAGATCTCTTATATGTCAAAAGATCAAGAAAATTTTGTTTTCTCATGCCATGACCCCTTTAAAATAAGGTCCATATCAGGGTTATTATACTTATCTAAATTTCTGTATACTGTTGATTGCATATCAGCAGTAAATTGCAAATTGATATTTAGGTTATGTTTACCTAATTGGGAGCAATTACATCAGGAGATTAACTGAAAAAAAACTGAAGCAGGTTGATCAGAATAAATGTCCTTACCACCCACACTTACCGCATTCATGCCTTGACCATAGAAAGGAACCACAGCGTGGGCCGCATCTCCCATGAGAACACACTTATCAAACAGATGATATGGGGAGCACTTCACCGAGACCATGGCCTGAGCAGGCAGCCGGAAGAAATCCTGTTTGAGAGCCTCACTGAGAAAACACAAGCACACATAAACACACTCAGTCTGACAGAATACATGCACGAGGAGATAATGTACATGCATATACAACACTGGCTCTTTTCTTTATGGCACAATGATTCACTGCTTAATTATGTTAATTATGACATTTAACGTAGGACAATCTCATCCAAAGCCTCCTTTGAATTAAAATAAAAACCTACGTTTTGAGCATTCCACCCTGTATAATTATTTTGCACATTTACTAGTTATTATTCAGCATATATTATGAAAGACTGAAATGGAATATTTTATGTAAAGGTCAATGTCAAATTAAGATGCAGAAGATCATTTAATATCATCATTCTTGTTTTAATCCCATATGATTTCCTTTATTCAGTGAATCACAAAAGGAGAGTCTTGGTCGCCATTCACTTTGGATTGCATCTTATGGATAGATACAAAAAAGTAAATGGTGACTGTGGCTCATTAATGTAAGTGGTGTCAAAATAATATTATCATGCACTAGCATTAAAAATTTGGGGGTCAGTAAGATTTTTTTAAAGAAAAACTTTTGTTCAGCAAGGATGCATTAAATTAATCGAAAGTGGCAGTAAAGACATTTATAGTGTTACAAAAGATTTCTATTTCAAATAAATGCTGTTATTTTGAACTTTCTACTCATCTTTCAAAGAAAAATTAAGAAAAATATTTTTTTTAATGTAGAAAAAAATGTCTTGAGCAGCAAATCAGCATATAAGTATGATTTCTGAAGGATCATGTGACACTGAAGACTGGAGTAACAATGCTGAAAATCCATGTAGTTTTGTTGGATCTTTCAGTGCTCAAGTTTGTGTAACATAGAGTGCTAAATTATTTTTACAAGCAAATGTAAACCTTGAGCAAAATGAGAAAATCTTCTGTTGACTCTTGAATGCTGAACAGCACACTGAGCTGTTTGAAACTCATTTACAGTTCTGTGAGGTTTGAAATCACTCAATGTCCTCACCCCTGTCATGTCAGTACTGTATCTCCCCATCACCTTCAGCATTCATATTAAAAAAAAACACCCACTGGCTTGTGGGTCTGTTAGACTGCAATTTCACACCTCACTAAGATGTACTTCAGACCTGTGAGTAAGAGACTGAAAGAGAGAGAGAAAGAGCTGTACTCACACTCCTATTAGGGGTATAGAGTCAGGGAAGTATTTCTGGAAGAAACTAATGACCTCTTCACCGCTACGGATCTTCGCAAAATCTTCAAAGGGCATGAACAGAGTGCATGTGAATGTCCTGTCCTTCAAAAACAAAATCAAAAGGAACATGATTTTCCACAAGGAAACTACAACATAACCAAAGCAAAAGACTATAATGTACCTTCAAAATGCTTTCGGAGGACAAATTATTTGAATTATTCATAAACCACTGTCATAAACAGTCATTCTAAAGACCCTGAATATACTATGAAAAACCACAGTCATGAAATATACTATGAAAAATATAGAATATTTTATGTTGAGATTTGAGGAATATTAAGTGCAAATATTGTGAGAAAGTTGTATTTGTGCTGAAAGACCACATCAGAAATATAATAATAATAATAATAATCTAAAAAACTGAATAATGAAAGAAAACTTTAATAAATAATAAAATATTCTTTAATATTTAAAAAATACCGTTATCATTATTATAATACACAAAAAACCTTTATAATAAAATATTCTATAAATATTAAATTCTATACAATATCCAAATAATAATAATATTTTTTTATAAAATTAAAATAATAATAAGCACAAAAACTAATGAATAATCACAATTTGTTTAATAAATGATACAATATTCTTTAATATTTAATAATAATAATTATAATCTTAAAAAACTAAACAGATAAAGACAGAAAACTTTAATAAACAATAATATAAAATATTATTTAATATTTAAAAAACAATAATAATAATAATAAAGTTAATAAATAATTAAATAAAATATTTAATATTCAAAAAATAATAATATCATAAACTTTAATAAATGATAAAATATTATTTAATATTTAACAATAATAATAAAAAAATCACAAAAAGTCGATAAAATAATAAAATATTATAAAATAACATTTTATTGTTATAATAATAATAATCACAAAACTTAAAAAATAAAATAATAAAAATAAAAATGAGTAAAAACAGCAATATAACAGGGTAAAGGAAATTATTAAATGACCTCACCAAGTTAGGCAGGGCAATCATCATGAAAGTGTTCCTGGGCCAAATGTGCAAATAATTGGGCTCCATCGCAAACTTAGAGGACAGGGAGATAAAAAGAGAGATGTGAAATAGACAAAATGGGGGCAGTTATGTAAGGAAGATTGTCGGATAACATGCTGTGATGCTTACATCTCCATCTTTAGGAGGCATGGTGAGCTCCATATACCCGTGGGGAATGTATGTCTGGCTGTAATTGAAACGACTTTGCCGTAGGAACTGCTTCCTGACGGCAGAGAAAGCTCCATCACAGCCTACGATCAGATCAGCCTGTATCTCCTTCCTTTGGCCATCAGGTCTGTTAAGAGATGAAATCTCATTTACATCTGTACAGAAATACAATCTAATTCACATTGAATATCCACAGACTGAAGTAAATTAACAAACTCTTGTGATCACATGACCCTGTGAGGCATCCAAACCTGACCCCAGTGATGGAAGTAACATTCTTAAAGGTATAGTTCACCTAAAATTACAATTCTGTCGTTATTTATTTACCCACATCATTCCAAACCTTCATGTTTGTTTGTTTGTTTTTTGATAAATGGAATAAATCTATGTGAAGACATCTCCAAAAAAGAAAAAGAAAAAACAAAATGACATGAAAGTAAGTAAATAATGTCAGGATATTTAGAATATCATAGTATTATTTGCCCCAAAACATGACATTGCCATGTCCAACATGGAGATAGAAAGACATTTAGAGAGAAAGAGATCACTGTTTACCCAATAAAGGTCATTGTTCCTGTTTTTGGACTCCAGTCGTGCAGCTTGTGATTAAAGTTCAGTGTAGTGTTTGGATATACCTCTGCCGCTGCAAGAAATCATATCAATTCTGCATGTTTATTCAGCAAATAAAAGCGAATAACATCACGTTTGATCGCATCCCAGTTCACATACTTGTACTAAGCACAAAAAGTATGTACTTGAAATGTATTTTTTGTTAATTTACAGGTATTACTACTTACATTTACTACCTTTTAGTCATCATTAAACAACGTTCACAAATTTGCAACCATAGTCTAATGTACACTAGATTTTTTAATTATTATTCTGCAAGGATGCATACAACTGACAACAAACATTTTTTTTCACTGTCCAATAAATGCTGTGCTTTAGAACTTTCTATTCATAAAAGAATCCTGAAAAAATATCACTGTTTCCACTAAAATATTAACCAAATCAGTATATTAGAATGATTTCTGAAGGATCATGTGACACTGAAGACTAGAGTGATGATGCTGAAAATTCAGCTTTGCATCACAGGAATAAACTACATTTTAAAATATATTAAAACTGAAAATAGTTCATTTAAATTGTAATAATATTTCACAATATTACTTTTTTTTACTGTATTTTTGATCAAATAAATGCAGCCTTGGTGAACATAACATTTAAACATTAAAAAAATCTTACCAACCCCAAACTTTTGAATGGTAGTTTATTTCTGATTGAATCTGGATATTTAACAAGAAAAGAAAAATAGGAAAGTACTTGATTTTATCCATCAGGAATTGACCGGTTCCTGAAAAGTGGGCAAATGAATAAAGAAATTGAAAAGAAAGAGGAACATTTGCATAGCATTTGAGATAGATATGCAAATATAGGGACGCAGGGTTTCTTCAAAAGAACCCAAAAAGGTATTTTAAGTAATGAAAGTGGTACCTTTATTGAAATATGATTTGATATAAAGTGGCAGATTCAGTCATTCAAATTGCTTTTGAATAAAGTTGGTTAAATGAACAGTTGTACCTGTTAGCAGCTCCTTGTTGAGGTTGGCTCTGTCCACTGAGAGGATGTACTACAAAAGAAAGAACACCATAACACTGAACAGTCATGCTTAGTGTTGTCAGTCAGATGGTGGAATGACAACTTTAATCCCTACTATGCATGTTCTGGATTATATGGGATATTTTCAGTCTGAAATGATGGATTTATGACAGATTTGGAGTTCAGTCATCTGATCTCCAATACACACTACAGCTTACATGTCATAACTGTTTAAAAGCACCATGACACACATCACTGCCATCAGTCCATTACACAGTGTGTGTGTGTGTGTGTGTGTGTGTGTGTGTGTGTGTGTGTGTGTGTGTGTGTGTGTGTGTGTGTGTTATGAGGGGATTACACAGCAGTAGTAAAAAGATGATGATTAAAACGCAGTTCTGTTTCTGTCCATCTGCTGATTTCTAGTAATCACAATATCTGCAGACCTCATGATGTACAAAATGAACACTGGGTCAGAGCTTTTCCCATGTGCACTGTTGTTATATCTGAGCATATCTGCATATCTGAGGGCTTTTTGCCTCAAAAGCCAACATGAAACAGTGTTTCACCACCAATTTCCAGGCTGTGATATATTTCTGAGTGAAACAGGATATTTAGCAAGGATACTCAGAACAGTGGTTCTCAAATTGTTTTTCTTTATGACTAATATTTAATATTTAACATAAAATATTCTATTGTAAAGCAGTGAATATTATGATGGCCTAAATGTATTCATTTGCAAAATTATCCAAATAGTACGGAACCCCGCACATGACATGCAGGGAAAAAACAGTAGGTTAAATTTAATGATTTACTAATTTGCTCCCTTGATTTATAAATCATGCGCACAATTTAGTAAATCGAGGGAACGGATTAGTAAATCATGCACACAATTTACTTTTTTTTCTTGCATGTCATGTACTTTTTAGTTATTAGGTTTTATTTTTCCAATAATGAGGGAATGTAAAGCAAACTATCCATTCATTTGATGTCAACCACAGAATATGTTTTCCTCCCTTTTCAATATTTATTTACATTTATATACATTTGACAAATATCTTTTTGTGTCATAATTCCTTATTACATGGAATGGTGTAGATTCAGTATGACAGGAAGCGAAAAAGAAGTGCTTATTTCTCATAAAAAGAAGGAAAAAAGGGCAATGGCAAAGTCCTAATTGCCACTTTTATGTGTGTATTATGATTGTAATGATTAACAAACTGGTTTTAAAGGAGAAGGTTGTATTGACTCTGCTGGGGTCACTGGTCATGGTGCTCAAGCTATGTATCAGCAGACACCATCATGCATGAATGTATGTCTGATGTAAATGTTCTCAACTAGTGGGTAAATAACCCTATAACTGCTCAACAACCTTTGACAGAGCATTTCTGAACTGCTACAGCATATCCACTCCTTGGTTGTTTATATATTGTTGCAAAATGTAAACTATATTCAACTCTAATCTGCTAAATGCAACTATAAGGCATGAAGTTATAATAAACATTACCATCATGATTTTCTGTAAAGCTGTTCGGAAACAATGTGTATTGTGAGAAGTGTAATACAAATAAGTCTGACTTGACTTGACCGAAGCAAGCATCCAGAGGGTAACAGTTTGAAGTTACTGCATCCATGTGAATATGAATGTGTAGATCTGATGTGTAAATAGTTATTTGTTACCTGTCCCTTCTTGCCGTAGGGTATGGGAGAACGTTTTCCCTTCATATTATGGATCATACGGGCGTGCATTGGAATGCCTTTAGAGACTATCTACAAGAAAGAAAGAGAAAAAAAAACAGAGTTGACTGTCTAAACTTACTGCTAAATACATTATATCAGCAAGGAAATGGTAGCAGAAATTGATTTAACTTATTTAATTTTCAGCATCATTAATCCAGTCTTCACTGTCACATGATCACATGAGAAATCATTCTAAAATCAAGAAACATTTCTTTTTCTTATCAATGTTGAAAACACTTAAAGTCCCCGATGGTGAAAATCAAGTTTTCAATGTTGTTTATATGTAAGTGGTGTTTTTAATGTGCTATAAGACAAACCATGTTCAAATTCTTAAGTCAACACCAAGTCCAGTGAACCAAAGACAGTCTCAAAAACGTGGTTTGAAATCGCTGGTGTTTGTGACGTCACAAACAACCTTGTAACCAATCACGTCAATGTGTGAATGCCAACGAGTCGATCTCTGAGCTGGTGTGAATGAGTGGAGGCGGGGCTAATTTGCATAATCATAGAACCGCGTATACTAAATGAGTGAAGGATGTAGAGTTACATTCAAGCTTTTTAAGGCATGAAGACATTTTTTAAGTAAAAAAAAAAAAAATTAAATATGGTAGGGTTTTAAGGGTTAAAGCGGAACTCAGTAAGATTTGCAAAGCTCCCTCTACAGGTTCCTTCATTTAATCACACTGTCGTAAATACTCCAAGCGCAGCTCTGGACTACAACGACTACAACACTCACCAGCACAGTAGTTTTGCAAATACAGTACAAGAAATCTCGATGGAGGTGTGTGATTTTCGAAATTGTCTTATAAAGTCATAATATATACATTGTTTTTGAATTACCGTAAAGCATTTTGTCGCTCTCGCGTGAACGTGAACATGAGGCGAGATTGTGTCGGGTCGGCGAAGCTCAACTTGCAAGTGCTGTTTTCTGGCGTAGACGTGCCAGAGGGGGTTAGTGCACGCCTCAAACACACCACTACAAGTCAATTAACCATCGTAAGGACTTAGAAAACTATTTACGAAGGTAAGTAAAAAATGTACTTAGTTAAATGATTGAATACAGGGGGACTTTAAATTAGTGGTTAATTTTTTAAATCTAGATTAATCTCACTGTAATCTTGGAATTAATCTAGATTAAAACGGCTCATTTGAATTCTGCCGAAGACATTCAGAATATTGCTACCTGGTTGCTACCCAAATAATGACTAAAAGTAATCTGCCATTTTGTCCGACAAAGCAGTCAGGAGTTAGAAGATAAACCTCGGTGGAGTTAAACTTGAAAAAATTGTATTGACATCTTTCCACGTTTGAAACAACATTCATTCTCATGTTCATTCGCAGTAAGAGATGATCGGTTTACGAGCCTCTTGAGCTGAAGCGCTACAGCAATCTGTCACGACATATTTAAGAGCCACAAAGCGATTTTTATTGTTTGAATTTCTTTAAAAAAACTACATAGTTTTAAAGCTGGGACTTTGTTTAATATCATAAGTAACCTGCTCTGTCTTTTCTGTCAACGTGTTGTCAGTGTCCTCTTTGCTCCGCGATGCATTTATCACTGTGTGCGGCGTGACAGCGCCATGGCTTGTCGGACAAAGCAACAGTAACTAAAGGGGGCGGGTCTTTGCGAAGGGTCAATTCGGCTAGGTATACATCCGCGCTAAAATATCAAGGTGAAAGTCATCATAGCTTGCGTAGTACAGACCCAGCTCCCAACCCAACTTTGAGAATAGATTAACGGCGATATTTTTTTTTATCGCCCGATAAGAGTCTCACGGTAACGCAGCACGTTAACGCCGATAACGGCCCACCACTACTTTAAATACATCCTTGCTGAGTAAACGTATTATTTTTTATTTTTATATATATACTGTAAGAATATAAATAACTTGTAAGAGATTACAAGTTACTTAAGTTCAATACTTGGAACTAAAGCCAGAGGGCAATGAAAGTCAATTACTGAGGCCCCTAAACGTAACCCTAAAATCTAATCTGGGAATGATCTGGGTTGATGGGAATGTTGTTCCAGGACCAACAAAGGATGTTGATCCAGGCAGATGTCCTGCTTAGGTAAATCACGTTATGCATTTCAAATACAAGGGCTCACAGCAGCTGCATCCATCCACCTCATACATCTAAAGCTTCAGACTGACTGTCACACTCTATCAGATACGAAAAATCGTGTTAACTCAGGGTTCCTGAGTCTGCCATTCCTGGCTCGGTCAGGCTGAAAAGTCACACAACTGTAAAATAACCAAATCACAGTGCTCACTGTATGTGCCAACAAAATATATTAGAACTCTGTGCTAAAATTTCAATACTTCTGTAATGACTGTGTAAGTACTGAGTGTAAGCACCATATGACCTAGTTTCACATCTTCACACTTCCTCATGGTATTTTCTTAACTTCCCTCTGTGGAAAAGTTTGAGACTAGCTCAGCCATCATTAGTTGTTATACAAAATACTAGTTAGGCAAGTTCTTTATGAATAAGCAATTTCATGCCTCTAAAAAATATAAATTGTGATAGAAATATGTAAAAACAATTAACCCAGCTCCAGAGGTATTGTGTATTTTAATAAATCTCCTGAACTGTAAGTCACTGTGGATAAAAGCATCTGCTAATGCCTACTACTTGTTCAAAACAATGCATTATTTATGAGTGAAAATATGTTTCAGGAGAAAATCTGTTTTTATGATATCTTTCCAGTTTGAGCAACTATAAACAGCCCTCTTATGAAGAGGACATAAATGTATGTAAATTGCAAGAAACTCCCACAATAAACATGTTAAACGACTAAACCCACCTTATCCTCCATTCCCACATGTTTCAAGGCCTGGCGCCCCCTATGGGACAGGGCCAAGTTGATGCTTCGACCCCTCACAACTTTTGCCTGCCGAATATCTAAGAGGATAAAAAGTTTTAATGAACGGGTTAGTAAAAACACAAGTAGGGAAGAAATTTGAAATCCCTTATTCCTGTCTAAAATGGTCTAAAATCCTTCCACAAGATTGTAAGTGTGCTTATAGATAAAGATAATAAAAAGTGAAGCGATGTAACTGTGATGCAGAATTAATGCTGGTTTGAGAGATAGATCATGTCTTCACCTTCCCGAGATTCAAATACTTCAACGTCAAATCCTCGTTTGGCAAGGAAACAGGCGTTCAAAGATCCAACCTAAATAGATAAGGTTAGAGTAAGAAATAGGTTACGACAGTAATAATATCTGCATGTACTAACAAAAAATACAAACGTGTCAAAGTGATTGCATGTTTCTTTTTTTAATATATATATATATATATATATATATATATATATATATATATATATATATATGCCATGATAATAGCATTATATGCACTGAAATACATTGGAGTGCATGGTATTTGAAAATGTTAATAATTTACCATCATATTGTACCATGATTCAGTCACAGTACATTTTTGTAAGAGTGTTGAAAATTACATTGGATTTTAGGGCTTCTGGAAAGCTTGCAATGACCTATTTTTATTTCCGATGAACTTATACTTAACTATAAACTTCTAAGCCTATTAAAGTAGGAGGAATTAAAGAGATAAAGCAGAACTTTTATTTTAATCTTTTTTTTCTTTTTTAACTGGGTACTGCTGAACTTTCTCAGGCCCAAAACCCAACAAATATCATTGCACCATGTTATTTAAAGACAGTATTAGTAAGACTAAGCATGAAATCAGAAGAACATTCACCCTAAAGTTGGTTTATACTTCTACAAACTTGATGAATACGCTTGATGAAAATAAGAAAAGCACACACATAACCAAATAGATTTATTCATTAAAGCTGCTAAAGAGGATGTTTTGTTTTATACATTTTTGCAATATTACTTGAAACTATCTTTACTAACGGATAAAAGACTATTTATTAGCTGCACTGAAAGGAATAATATTAATATACATCATCTGTGCACAAGGTAGGGCCTTAAAAACATCAGCCAATCGCGTAAACGATTGGCCCTCTGGCTTGTCAATCACTGCCGTGATGTTCCTTGTGAGAGACGAGCGCGGCTGCGCGCTCCAGTAACTTTCCACACTCCACAGGCGCCGCATGCAATGTTTTTGTCAGGAGACAGGAGTAACAACTGCAGATTATGAGTTACCTGCGGTGAGTCCGACATAATGAATCCAAAAAACACGACACAGCGAATGCCGGTGGTAAACACTCGTGTTCCAATACTCGTGCACGATTTTTGGGAGGCGTTCCTTTGAAATGAGCTGTGAAGGAGGGGGGTTGTTCTTATGCATGTGCTCATTTCAAAAACTCACTAACAGTCTTTGGATTCTCAGTCAACGAAAAAATCCTCTCTATCACCTTTAATTCTGTTTTTAGTCAAAAGCAAATGGCATCATCAGGGACATTATAGAAAGCATTTGATTGGAGGAAAACTCTGTGGTGCAGGATGAGTCATTGGTATCTTGATCCATTTTACTTAACAAGAAGGGCATGCATTTTAAATGAACCTACAACAGCTTACAGATTACCATAAAACGCATAAACTAACTTGCTCTAAAGTCTCATTTTAATGTGATTCATCTTAAAATGTCAATGTCAACACCCTCTGTAATATAATAGAACATTTACAGAGTTTCATAACCACTTTGTCAATCATTAACATGCTCCTCATGTATGTTATAGCAGAATTACTATCTCCGAATTACTGTGATTAACGAAGGTTACATTCTAAAATAACTATCCACTTGTTTTTTATAGCAAACATTCTCTAATAAGTGCAACATAGAATTGAGTCACTACTAATTCAGTTTTTGCTTTCATTCTTCAAATACTTTGATATAGACAGTAAATGGAGATTGAGAATATTTTAACATATGTAATCAAATCATAAAGATGCAATGATTCTCACCAAACCGCCTCCCACTACCGCGATCACTTTCCTCTTACTGCTGCTGGATTCATGTGTGTGTGAGGAAACAGTTTCCATGTTTAACAGTCCTGAGGTATAGGGTGAGTTAAAGGGGGTCTGCTGGAATCAGACTGTGAGTGAATGAGTTTCTAAGAGTTTTAAAGCAAGGTTTTGTGGTTATGAAGGAGGAGCGACACAAAGTCAAACATCGACCAAAACTGGATCAACAGGTCGCCGTTTATCAGACCTTTAATCACACAGTGTGATCATGATTTAACGCAACCAAACTACAGACACACACTCTCACACGATGTACGTGAGATTAGTAGAGTATAATAGTAAAAATATATTCTAATCAATCCAGAGTTTGTTAACAATAGTGGAAACACTGAAAACACCCGAGTTTAAAACTCAGCTCATATCAATTCTTTAACAAATGTAATATCACCACCTAGTGGAAGTGATTAGAACTACACGGATTAGTGTTCGACGTCAGGACAACACGGACGCATCCAAAACGTGATAACGTGACCTTTTAGACGGGTCAGTGATTTTATCGGTCATGTGTATCTGTGTATCATACATTCTGTAACGGTCGTGATCTGTCAAAATTTGATTATTCATAATCCGTGAGAATGATTTCGGGATTTTCCCTAACAAAAACTGCCGTGACCCGGATTCGAACCGGGGTTGCTGCGGCCACAACGCAGAGTACTAACCACTATACGATCACGGCGCGCCACTCGGAGGACGGACGTAAAGCATGAAATTCACAGGTATGATGGTTAAAGCAGGCACAAATTGTGAATTTTCTCGAAACTTTACAGCTTTAATTTGCAATATTGAAGAACAGCAGTTATAGCAACATATTTTCATATAGTAAAACAGGCATTTTGTGCATAAATTTGTAAGCTCGTCATCACCACTAATCAGCTCTGAATTATTTACCTCATATCTGATTTTTAAAAAGTGCAACTCGACTCCCCGAGCACTTTTTATTTATTTTAGTTGTTTTTTCTTGTTCTGTTTTATTTTTGTATGCATAATTGTATAATGTTCACTATTTATATTTAAACGAAAGTACACTCATAATCATGTTCATTCAATTAAAAAAAAAAAAAAAAAAACTGCATATATATATATATATATATATATATATATATATATATATATATATATATATATACATTTTTTAAACAAAACCTTGATGTTTACATACATGTTATTTCAATTAACCATGTATTAATTATAAAATAATTCAAAACAGTAGGGAGAGAAAGCGACAGCCGGACGGTTAAATCATGTGTCTCTTTAAATACTCAACGTGCGCTCCACTAAACCTGGATGTGGGTGTGGTCTGTTTCATAACGTCAATTGTAGGCAAGGCGTGACTAAGCAATTCCAACAACTTCAGGAAAACAAAAGGGTATTTTACACATATATATTTGATATGAATACTTGTTTCGGGTGCGTATATATTTCACGTCTTTTGTAATATCTCATATTAAATGTAAATTATTGAAAGGTGCGTAAAAGCTGCGTTGCATGCTCTGAGATTGATTGGTTACGTCTACAGAAATCATGGCGTCCTGACGTCTTAAACAGAGTTTTGATATCCAGCACTGAAGTATGCAGAAATGTGTTAGCCGGTGGGCCCTTACAGCGAGTTATCTTCAGATTTTATGATATTATCCACAGTTTTCATTCGAAGTGTTAGGTAAGTGTCAAATATCTGCTTTGTTTTTTAGTTCGTTCAGCGAGCGGCCCTGTTCGCTGGCGTCGAGCTCGTGTGTTGTTCTCGCGCGCGATAGCATTTGCTCGTGACACAGTATTTCACAAACATTTTTTAATGTTTTGAGTTTTAAGAATTTGTCATTGTTGTTGTTTTATTTAACTCCGCATTGATTAAATGTAAAAATAATAAAAATAAAAAGACACGAAAACGTTGGAAGCCGACTGGACTGTTTAAACTAGACTAAACTTAAGCTAAAACTAAACCGACAAATAGCGAAATCACTGAAATTATACTTTAACTACACTAAACTCAAGCTTAACGAAAGCCCCCAACATGCATTACTCTTAAACTATAAACAGATTAAATGTACACTTCAACTAAAGCATTAACGTTTAACTTAAACTGACTAAATTTGCTCTTAAACTGAACCGCTATTCTAGTGGACTGAATTTACGTTTAAAATAAACTAGTGGACTAAATTGAAACTTCCCCGGTTTCACAGATAAAACTTAAGCTTAGTCCCAGATTAAAATACTTATTTTGAGCTGTTTTAACTGAAAGCAACTTGCATTGACATATCTTAAAATATGTTAGTGGCACTGTTTGTTTCAAGATTAACACCAGTAATGTTGTTTTTCTACGACATGTTTATAAAAGCTACTTAAATGTCCTAATTGAACCAAGGTCTAATCCTGGCTTAATCTAAGCCCTGTCTATGAAACCAGGCCTTTAAAGTACAAACTGTTAAGCTAGGCAGTTTCTCGGAAAACTAAACTTGCCAAACTAATCTAATCTTAATGAACTAAACTAGCACTACACTTTAACTTAAGCTAAATTAATGGTAATGGTAATGTTTAAACAAAATAATTAATTTTACTGAAACTAAATGACTAAAAATGATTTAATTCACATTTTACCCTGAATGACTTGAATATGTCTGTCTGATTGTGTTTTTGTGGTGGACTGTATTTGTGTTGTGGAGCTAAGATTTACTTGTCACATGAAGTGTGTTTTGACTTTGTTTGATAATGCATGCCTGATTTCTTAACGTCTTATGTGTATCTAGGCGTGTCTCGACTCTATCCGTCAGAATGAGTGATCCGGCTGTCAAGAGGGTGGTGAGTGATATCATTCGTTCTCCAGAAGACAAACGGGAGTATCGAGGACTTGAGTTTACAAATGGGCTGAAAGCCATTCTCATCAGTGACCCTACAACTGACAAATCATCAGCGGCACTGGATGTCCACATAGGTAAATTGGAATTTCCTTATTCTTTGCTCCATTTTGCACACATCTGATTGATATATTACTCCACTTGCTTTCTGCTCCCTTCTATTTTAATGCAGACCATTTATTATTAACCTCAAGGACATCCTGGCCTCAAGTCTTCATTATTGGGCATCAATAACTAATTGATTGAGTTGTCTCTATCTGTCTTTCTGTAGCTTTCCCCTCCACTAAAAGCAATTTTTAATAATCCAGACCTTGGTGGCTGCCCTTGTCCTGGTTTTATGTCTCAGTTGTGGAGAGACACTCAGAAAGCCCACAGGAGTTTTGAATAATTTTGTTTCTGAACAGGCCACTCTGTAAAAGTCATTGAAGCTTTTTTTGTCAAGTTAAGTCTTTTCTGCCCTATATTTAAGAAAAAACATTTGATTTGAATTACAGCTGGAGTTCTGCCCAGAGTGTCAACACAGACATATGGGTGGGGTTAACTTGGATTTTAACAATCGAATCACTTTATAACGCATGAGTATGTAAAGAACCATTCTTTGCATGTAATGGTGTTGAAATGTGTAGGTAAAGATGTAGGTCAGATAAAAAGATGTGTCATTGCTTATCTGAAATACTCAATCATTACACTGTAAAAGAGCCTTTGTTAATATGGCCAAAATCACAACTCAATGCATTGAGGTCATGAGTTTTTTCTTTTCTGAGGCTTTGTTCTTGCTGCACACCATTCCGATTAGTTTTCAGATCCGAAAAGTAGACTAAATGATCCAATCATTTGCACAATGGTAGGGTTGTTAGTGGCCCTCATTCATTAAAAATCAAGCAGAATGAATTTGTCATTCATAAATCAGTTCTTGTGTAAATTGTTGCATTTATTTCAGTGTAAAAGATGTTTTATGAGTGATTTGCACATTCGTTCTGCATTTTTTCTTGAAAGTGTTCAACGGTCTGATTTGAGTCCACATGAATCTGGAGTAAATGATTCATAAAATGATTCTAACATGCGTTGTCCTATTTAATTCAATGTAACAATTGAAATGGGGAAGAAAAGTGGTTTACTATCAATGTGTTCATGTATATGTGATGCTTTTTCTGTTTTGTTATATTTTATTTTTATTTATTTTTGCTGTTCAGACTAGAAACAACTCAATAGATTTCAAACAGATTTGTGCTGCCTGTCTGAATGATGGCTAAATACTTGCAAACCTGCCTGACAGTATATTATGATGCAGTCAGTTGTCTATGCTTTTTAATACTGTAGCTTACCTTCATGCAGACCTTTGTGTAAATATAAGGGTTTTAGTAAGCATGAGGTTCTTGAATATGCCTGAACCTGTTGTCATCCACTGAAGTCAACTCGATTTTACAAGTTTGTCAACGCTCAAGATTGTCTAATTTTTGTGTCAAGAGTACAAACAGTGTTTTATTGCTCTTTCTGATATCCTGCTTTTCTCTTCTAATTGCCCTGCAGGTTCTTTGTCAGATCCTGAAAACATTTCAGGGCTGGCCCACTTCTGTGAGCACATGCTGTTTCTGGGCACTGAGAAGTACCCCAAAGAGAACGAGTACAGCCAGTTTTTGAGCGAGCATGCCGGCAGCTCCAACGCCTTCACCAGTGGAGAGCACACAAATTACTATTTTGATGTATCCCATGAGCATCTACAAGGGGCATTGGACAGGTAAATGAATCCAAAAAAGGGCAATTGGTGAATTATTAAAGAGTCATCTGCAATGCTGGTCTGTTTTAGATGCTGAAGAGATGCGTGCGCTGTTTGAACTTGTGAAAGGGTGAACAGGGTTCAGACCTTCAGGTGTCATGGTGTCTCTCGGTGTGGAGTTACATGTCCAGGAGGAATCGGGTTGCTGGGATATAGAGAGGAGAGTTTCTCCCGGAGCCCATCTGCTCCTGGGACCCAGAGCACCACCTGCTCATTGAAACATTTAAATGATTCCTGATTAATCTCCAAAAACTGGGTCATGACTCCGAATTTTATTAAAAAAAATATTCACAATAATTTCAAATCCAATCAGACTGGACATTTTGGAAAGCACTGAAGTGTTTAACAAGTAGGAATGTGTAAGATACATTTTGAGGGTGTACAAAGAGCCAAATTCATTTGAATTCAATCAGGTATGCACTGAAAGCACACCTGGACCTGGCTTTCTGAAATTCTCATTGGTCGACAGATGTACAGTCCAGTCCAAAAGTTTGGAACCACTAAAATTTTTAATGTTTTTAAAAGAAGTTTCGTCTGCTCACCAAGTCTACATTTATTTAATTAAAAATACAGTAAAAACAGTAATATTGTGAAATATTATTCCAATTTAAAAGGACTGTTTTCTATTTGAATATATTTCACAAAGTAATTTATTCCTGTGATGGCAAAGCTGAATTTTCAGCATCATTACTCCAGTCTTCAGTGTCACATGATCCTTCAGAAATCATTCTAATATGCTGATCTGCTGCTCAAGAAACATTTAATGTGTACAATTGTAAAAAATATTTGTACAATATTTTTTTCAGGATTATTTGATGAACAGAAAGTTCAAAAGAACAGTGTTTATCTGAAATCTAATCTTTACTGCCACTTTTGATTGATTTAATGCATCCTTGCTGAATAAAAGTACTAATTTCTTTAATTTCTTTAAAAAAAAAATAAACATAAAAATTCTAACTGACCCCAAACTTTTGAACGGTAGTGTATGCTACAGAAGCTTTGTATTTCAGATAAATGCTGTTCTTTTGAACTTTCTATTCATCAAGGAATCCTGAAAAAAAAGTACACATTTCAACATTGAAAATAATCATAAATGTTTGAGCAGCAAATCAGCATATTAGAATGATTTCTGAAGGATCATGTGACACTGAAGACTGGAGTAACGATGCTGAAAATTCAGCTCTGCCATCACAGGAATAAATTACTTTGTCAAATTTATTTAAATAGTACACAGTTATTTTAAATTGTAATAATATTTCACAATATTACTGTTTTTTTTTTTTTTTTTTTACTGTATTTTTAATTAATTAAATGTAGCCTTGGTGAGCGGACGAAACTTCTTTTAAAAACATTAAAAATCTTAGTGGTTCCAAACTTTTGGACTGTACTGTATATTAATATTATATTATATATATATATTATTATATTATTATTATATTATAATATTGTATATTATTATTATTTTTTTTTTTCCAGCAGTAGTTGTTTGCATGATGGAATGTCACTTTTGCCTGTTGCATGTTTTTTGCAATGTACAATCCTTGCAGTCAGGGGATTCACATAGTGCTTTGACAGATCTTAAACTTTAGTTTGTTAGGCACACTTAAACTTTTATTTATTTATTTTGTCCATTTTTAATGTCAGGCTCACCAGAATATAGTGTGATTATGGTAACTCTTTATTATGGTATGATACTTTACCTTGCATTATTTTTATTGATTTGAAATCTATACTTGCCTGTGCCATAATTTAGGTGTTTTCTGCTTTACATATTTGACGACAAAATAAAAAAAATGCAGATACACATGTAACTTGCGGCAGTGCTAGGCCCTGTCCCAAATTGAACCCTAAGCCCTCACAATCTTCCGAGTCAACACTTTTGTGATGTGATGCTGCTTTGACAGTCTGCTGTGGAGCTTGCAGGCTCAGCGAATTTGTGCTTTGAGGGTGCATATTGGCCCTTGCGGGGGCGCTCGCGGGCACCCTTCTGAAATGTAGAATACAAATGGGACACCCTACAGCAGGTGTTCCCAAACACATTCCTGGAGCCTCCCCAGCACTGCACATTTTGTATGTCTCCTTTGTCTGACACACCCATTTCAGGTCTTGGAGTCTCGACTAATGAGCAGATGATCTGAATCAGGTGTGTTTGATCAAGGAGACATGGAAAACATGCAGTGTTAGGGAGGCTCCAGGAATGTGTTTGGGAACCCCTGCCCTACAGTATTGTAAGTCCACAAGACTGCAAGTGCACATAAAGTGTGCCATTTGGGACAAAGCTCTAGTGTCAAGAGTCAAGAGTGTTTATTTGCATGGCAGTTGCCATTCATGTCAATTTGCATGCTTTTAAGATCAGATTTTATTTATTCAAATGATTAACAGTGTTCTGCAGCTGTAAGCTGACATTGACTGTATAAGCAAACTTCATCAAGTACTGCATTAAATGGCATTTGACTTTGTCATCCCAGGTTTGCCCAGTTCTTCCTCTGCCCTCTGTTTGATGAGAGCTGTAAGGACCGAGAGGTGAATGCAGTGGATTCAGAACATGAGAAGAACCTCATGAATGATGCATGGCGGCTGTTTCAGTTGGAGAAAGCCACTGGGAACCCCAAACACCCTTTTAGCAAGTTTGGCACTGGTATGGAAATGCTGCACATCTGATTTGATTGCATCCTTTTCATGTAGATATTGTCCTTACAGACCTAATATCATTTGAAACATCCCTTTTTCCCCATAGAGTACTGTAAAAGCTGTCTATACTTCATTCTCAGTGAAGGACAGCAGAAAGCTAGAGGATAATGTCTGATCAATTTAGCGTAATCTACTCTGAGAAGATTTATCTGTGCCCAGAATAGCCAGATGGTGGCGGTCTTGAGTTAAATAAGGCTGGCTTGCTCTTAAAAAAAGTGGTTTGTTCTGTTAACCAGCACCATTCAGAGAAAAGCAGATGTGAATTAATTTGATGAAATTAAAGGGTTAGTTCACCCAAAATTGAAAATTGTCATTAATTACTCTACCTCTCATGTTGTTCCAAACTCGTAAGACTTTCGTTCATCTTCAGAACACAAATGAAGATCTTTTTGATGAAATCTGAGAGTTTTCTGTCCCTCCATAGACAGCTACTCAACAGACTCTTTGACAATTCAAAAAGTTCATAAAGAGATCGTAAAATGAATCCATATGAATTAAGCGGTTTAGTCCAAAATTTTCTCAGGAGAAACCATCACTTTATCTGTTGAACAAACTGTCAAATGAACATTGCCATTCTTGTAGGTTCTTTTCCACTAATTTGTTTTCTGTGATTGTCTCTTTTGTTCAGGCAATAAGTTAACCCTTGAGACGAGGCCGTCTCAACAGGGCATTGATATCCGTGAGGAGCTGCTTAAGTTTCACTCCACCTACTACTCCTCAAATCTGATGGGATTGTGTGTGCTAGGCAGAGGTCAGTCACCAGCTGCATTAAATCATTTTCTTACATTTTGAACTCACTAGTGGATAAAGAACATTTTCCTCATTTCAATCTGCCAGCTGTTCACATACACTCTTCAATAAAAATATCTGAATCCTCAGAGTTTTGTACCTAAATGTACAGCTAATGCAACGATCAGTGAGCGCCTTGCAGTGCACAGCAGATTTCTCAGTTTGGTCTCAGTCTGACGCTGAATCTTTCATGAGATCTGCCTTGTTCTTTGTCATTCTTTTGAATGATTCATAGTTTGTTTTTGCACAGACGAGTACGTATTCTGAAGGCTGCTGAGATGAAGTGCTTTCATTCTGAGTTTAACCTTGTGTCTGACACATTTTGACAGAGACGCTAGATGATTTGACATCTATGGTGGTGAAGCTTTTCGGAGAGGTAGAGAACAAGAATGTCCCTGTCCCAGAATTCCCAACACACCCTTTCCAGGAGGAACACCTGAGGGTGAGCTCTAAGCCCTAATCGTGCACTCTACACCCTAAAACTGCTAATGGAAATGGAAATGCTGTACTGTAATATTATACAATACTGTTCAAAAATGTGGGACTGATATTTAATGTATTTAAAAAGACATTTCTTATGCTTGTATATATCAGAAATACAGTAAATCAGTAGTGCTGTGAAATATTATTAAAATTTAAAATGACTGTTATTTAAGAATAATTTGAAAGTATATTTGTGATGCTGAGCTGAATTTTTAGCATCATTACTCCAGTCTTCAGCATCACATGATCCTTAAATCATTCTAATTTGCTGCTCAAGAAATATTTCTTATCAATGTTGAAAAGGGTTGTGCTTAATATTTTTGTGGAAACTATGATATATCTTGTTCAGGATTCTTTCATGTATAGAAAGTTTAGAAGAACTGAATTTATTTAAAATGTCATACTGCCACTTTTATTCAGCAAGGACGCAATAAATTGATCAAAAGTATTAATTTAAAACACAAAAAATCATACTGACCCCAAAGGTTTGAACGTTAGTGTAGAGCAATGACTTATTTTTGTGAATGAATAATTTTGAATTAATTCTATCGATATTAAAATTATGTTTGTAGCACATAATTTCCTTTATTTTCCTCTTAAGGAGTGTTCGCTGCTACTGTTTTCTTAGCGTCTGACTCAATCTTCTTTTCTTCTCTCTTCCCCCACAGCAATTTTATAAAGTCGTGCCTATCAAGGACATTAGAAACTTATACGTGACCTTCCCCATCCCAGACCTTCAGAAGTACTACAAATCAAATCCCGGTCATTATCTGGGCCATCTGATCGGACATGAGGGTCCAGGGAGTCTTTTGTCTGAGCTCAAGGCTAAAGGTGAGAGAGTTTGTCAGGAAAGATAGATTTTGCTTTAAGTGTCCAAATGATAAAACAGACGACAAAATCTTAAGTAACATGTGACTTAAGAATCAAAAATAGCATTTGACTTGTAAAACACTGGCTTGGATCCATATATTTTAGTTCTCAGTTGTGTGTTGTGTCCATGGATTCATGGAAGCACTCTCTCTCCTCAGGATGGGTGAACACGCTAGTCGGAGGCCAGAAAGAAGGAGCCAGAGGATTCATGTTCTTTATAATTAATGTGGATTTGACAGAAGAGGGGCTGTGTAAGGACATGGCATGTTTTTGTCTATTTGTGCTGGTCTGTATGTTTTTGATTGAGCTGTATATTCTGTCTCTAGTACATGTCGAGGATATCATCTTCCACATGTTCCAGTACATTCAGAAGCTGCGGACGGAGGGCCCTCAAGAGTGGGTCTTTCAGGAGTGCAAGGTATGAACATTCTTGTTCAATTAGGGCCCTATGATTTCCATGATGTGAATCCATGACGAATTTAGTGTGTAATGTGGAATGTCACTTGATTTATTCATTCAAATTTGACCAAATTCAAAGTATGGCTGCACATTTCATCATTTCATTTAATAAAACTATTGTCAAAAACACAAACTCTGTGCAACCTTTGAAAATAAAGGTTTGGTTTAATTTGATGAAATTCTGACAGAAATATATTACTATTGTACAATGGAATGTACTTCTCAAAATATAACAAAAAGAATACAGTTTATTAAAACGTTCTCTTAGGAAATCGCACAATTATTTGTCAATGTTTTTTTTATATAAATGTTTGAGTTTTCATTATAATACAAATATAACAAGACATCTTTGTCAATGTTTTAATTAAAATTGTAAACCGATCTTTGTACATTTAGCTAGTAATGCCTTCGTCACGCAAATGCATATTACATGGTTGTTAAAATATACAATATGCTCGGTCTCCTTATTTAAATTTCCTAAAACGATATGTAAACGATGGTTTCAGCGCCGACAGCGGACACACCCCCAATGTTTGAGAGCAGAGAGCGCTGCCTATTTTTTCGAGATTTTGATAACTTCTTTCATTTACTTGCAGATTTTTTTTAATCATTCAAATTTGGCTGGGTGGTTAATAACATTTTTCTGTGGTGTGACAAGCTCAAAACACATACTTTAAAATGACTTTACAGGGACTTTAAAATGATTATTATAAAGTTTTATTAATTCTATTGATGAGACATGCTTTCTGATTATTTGAGTATAATTAAACCATTAATAAAAGAATCCAGACAAAATAAAATGGAAAAAAATCAATATGATTTCATAGTGCCCTATTAAAGGCTAGTTCACTCAATAATTAAAATTCATCATCAATTCATGTCATTCCAAAACTCTGACAAACACCAGGTGAATTTTCATACACTACTACTGCTGATGACAATGGAACCATGTAACTTGGTATTTAGGACATCACAGATTTGTCTCTACATTTTGTTTTTTGCAGGATTTGAACACTGTGGCTTTCAGATTTAAGGATAAGGAGCGTCCTCGTGGATACACGTCTAAAGTGGCTGGACTACTGCATGTAGGTGTCTCTCTCATGAAAGACTTTAAAAGGTTGTTGCCATGGTTACAGGTGCTTGTGTCATCAGGGTGCTTCTTTGTATTTTATCAAGAGATCATAGCCAGTGTTTCAAGTATTTTATGTTTGGTATGACATACTAGTGTACTGAATACTGTACAGTATACTATATTCTGTCCATTTCAAAAATGGTGTGTGGAACAGTACACATCAATACACAAATTTAATCACCCTATTTTTGTGTATGACGCTGAAATCGCCTTTCTGTGTGTCAGTACTATCCGCTGGAGGAAATTTTAGCTGCAGAATACTTACTGGAGGAGTTCAGGCCAGACCTCATTGAGATGGTGCTTGATAAACTGAGGCCGGAGAATGTCAGGTGAGCACACATACAAGGGCTTCTTGCTGTTTTATAACATGTATACACACTTTTATATGATAACCTGTAAAAGAAAGCACTTTATATTATTTTTTTTCTACATATTGGTGGATATATTAATATTGCTCTGAGGATTTGAACTTAGGATTTGAGGTTTGTTCAAATCACTAATCCCAAATCCTAAATCTTAAATTGAAACAATGTCATGGCACCTGTGGATGGACCTAAAAGATTTTTATTGTTCCCTCAGGATGAGATTAGTTTAACACAGATGTCCAGCCATTGGCCACTCTCTTCAAAGACCCACTGAAGAAGCTTCATATTTGAACCTGTGCAAAGCAAATATCAGTTTCTTTAATGCATTGCTGCTCAGGGCCAAACTGGGCTCAGGTTGCTTAGTCTTTTTATCTGTTTTTGAAGTGGTGTTTGAAGCTGAATCTTCTTGCTGTGTTTGTAAGAATCCCACTTCAGATCCTTACAAATGTGATGAAGGTTTTCAAATTCAATTTCCTTTCAAGATTTAAAAGAGCATTGTCTCTCCGTTTGAACTTCATCTCAACCCTACCGTTGCTACTCATGTTGTTTTTGGGATGGAAGAACTTGTAGGGTTCCTGTGTTTCATTTTGTCTTGGCTTTTCCAAACTTTTCAGATCAAGACAAAGACTTTGATTTCATATCTGGTGATTTGTGACTTGTCATAATTCTTTTTGTTTGATTGACTACATTGCTGACCTTTCTGAAAGTATTGCAACACTAGAAGACCGTAGTCTCACACAGCCAGGCTTCTGGCTATCGGTGTAAAATCTGATCTAGTTTTTTCTGGCCAAGAACTGCCAACTTAGACAGGTAGAAACCATTTGAACCATATTTAAAATGACCAACCAGTTATTGTCATTTAGCTGTGGGTTTATCAGAAATCAAAATTACCTTTTCACTTTGATATTTACTTCAAAAAGAAATGCATTTAAATCAAAATGAACTCAGATTTCCATGTATCCTGTTTACTTTTAAGTGAATGTTCAAGTGCTTGTGAAAAGCCAAATCCAGCAACTAGTTCTTCCTCAGAAGTTCGCATTGCAGCAACCCAGTACTTTGTAAACACCACTTTTATTTCCTGGAGGGCCGATTAAAATCTGTGCACCCTGAGTGCTGGAAAAGGTGTAGCACCAATCAAATTAAAGCTTGCCAGATTGAGAAGGCACTTGCTGTTTCTGTGTGCACTAAGCATCAGACGGTGTGAGAATGGTCTGAGACTGCTATATCCTGCTGTGTGATTTAGACTGGAAAGGAGTGTTCAGGTTTTTAGATGAAACCTATTCTTAGCTCTCTTATGCAATTGATTGATGCAGGAGATTCCAGAATAGCATGTCATTGTTCCAAAAGTTCTCTATCGATCAGGACGGTCTAAATTATCTAGAAATGGTGCATTGATCTAGAGCCCTGCACAACAGATTGAGAAGCTCCGGGAAACTCGAACCTTTGATTGATGTAATGACCATAATTCCCCAATCTATTTATAGAGCCAGTGATCTGATAAAAGCAAAATTGCACTGCCCATTTTCCCCGAGGGAGTCATGAGAAATTGCTGGTGTCATGCCGTGTCTGGTGCAGTGATCTTACAATTCTTCTTGCTCCATTTTTCTTTTTTTCTTTTAGGGTCGCTGTTGTCTCCAAATCATTTGAAGGACAGACGGACCGAACTGAGGAGTGGTATGGCACGCAGTATAAACAGGAAGCCATTACTGATGAGGCTATTAAGGTGAGACACATTTGATTTCATTAAATATTCTGATTTAAAGGTTGCCATAGTATGTGTGCCATAATACTTTTTCTGTTGAATGTACATACACAAACTTTATTTTTGGTTTAATTCGAAACTAGTGGTAAATGGTATGTATGGGTAACTAAAATGGTTGTATGCAGGGCTTGACATTAACTTTTCTGCTCACAGTCACTGTGGCTAGTGGTTTTCCAAAGTTTCTAACCACTCAGCATTTTCACTGGCCACAATTTTGATAGATACCATGGAGAAAAACTGCAATATAGATATTTTTGTCTCATAATTTGGAAGCAGGTATATTAGGCTGCTGTCACTTTAAGACTTGACACACAGATCCATTATACTGTTACAAGTGTTTTTTTAATTTTTTTTCTCAACTGTTTACGTTCACTTAACATGACTGACTGTGTTTACGTGAATGCTCGCCAAGACCTGCATTTTGACTTTTTGTTTGTATTTGACTGTTTAAGTGCAATAATGAGTAAAATTATGTGCAATATGTGGAATCCCACACCAAAATTCAAGCACAGGCCAACAATATTCATCTGGAGCATATAAAACGAGTGAGTAAGGGGAGGTGTGTGTGTTAACTTGCTGTTGGAGAGATGAGTGAGAAAGCACAGCTGGTATTGTGCATCTATTCTGTGGAAAATGAGTATTGGAAGCTTTTCAGATATTTCAGTATCTATATATAAAAATATGGGTGATCCATGTACTTTGAGCATTATATACTTTATCAAAGGAGATTGGCCTTGTGCTAAATTTCTTAACCTCTACTCTAATATGACCACCCTAATTTGAAGAAAATAAAATCATTTTCCTTTTATTTTTCCAGAAATGGCAAAATGCAGACCTCAATGGAAAATTCAAACTGCCAATGAAGAATGAATTCATCCCAACAAACTTTGAGATTTACCCTCTAGAGAAGGATTCCCCATCTGCCCCCACTTTGATAAAGGTATGTTTTGCTGAAACTCATTTTGTACAGTTTTTACTTGGAGCAAAATTGAAAGTCTCTCAAACTTGCAAACACTGGACCATCTGGCTTTTCTTTGTTCCTAAATATTAATTTATTTTTATTTTTTTAGGACAACGCAATGAGCAAAGTTTGGTTCAAACAGGATGACAAGTTTTTCCTGCCCAAGGCTTGTTTAAACTTTGAGTTTTTCAGGTAGGTTTAGAATAAATTAAAAACTATGCAGTGGTGTTTATTTTTATTTTTTTTGCATAACTGTAACAGCTAGTAGGAGGGTACTAAATGTGTCAGGAAGAAATCTTTAAGAATGGTTTTAATTGTTTTTTTGTTGTTGTTTTTTTTTTTTTTTTTTTAATATATGCAATATATAATTATATAATAAAAATAAATATTAGTTTTGCTTTCTAGGTGAAATATGATCAGGACATGTTTTGACCAGTGTCATGAGATTCACCCAAAAGTACTACTTGACTTGTTAATGTTAATGTTCATTGCACTGCACTAATGTTACTTAGTGTCAGTAATATCAGTAAAACCTGCAATGTCAGCCTGTTTTTCTTTACTTTTTATACTCCTTTATACAAGTTATTGAAATACATTTATTCCTGTTAAATTCTGTTTTACTCTGAAAGGTTCTCCATTACCCTCCTTATTGAAGTTACAAGTACCAGGGTTTATCACTTGCGTTCTTTCCACAGCCCGTTTGCGTACGTGGACCCGTTGCATTGTAACATGGCGTATTTGTACCTTGAGCTGCTCAAGGACTCCCTGAACGAGTATGCATATGCAGCCGAGCTAGCCGGCCTGAACTATGACCTTCAAAATACCGTCTATGGGATGTATGTAAGTATGCTAATATCCCCCTCGCTAATATGCTCTTCCTGTGAGGGTAACAGTCCAACTTCACGCACAAACAAATGACTACCAGTGGTTTCTGTCTTTGTAAAAGTAACCACAAATGTAGATTTGTTTGTGGCCTTTACACAGCAAAACTCTTCTGATTGTTTCCGTGGTGTTTTTTTTTTTCTGCGTATCTATTAGTAGCAGTAGACTAGCTTTAGATTGGCGCCGGAGCTGAGGCTGCATATTCATACTCTGTCTGTGGTCCCTCTCAATCCGTTTCTTTTTGTTTTGTCATGACCCTTTCATATAAATATCCCTCCATTTGTTCCCCCCCCCCCTTTTCTTTCTTCCATCCTGTTAGTCGCTACCTATATGCAGACCCGCTGCACTGCAACATGACTTACCTGTTTCTCAGGTTGTTGAAGGATGATTTGAGAGAGTATACATATGCAGCCCGCCTGGCAGGGTTGGTCTATGGCATAGCCTCGGGAATGAATGCCATCCTTGTAAGTATGGTGATAAGCCTTTCGAGAGACGGGCGATGTACTGGGTGAAGGGTGGAGCTTGCGGCTTTTGAGTGTGCCAGTCGCTTGTCTATTCTTCTGCTTTCTGCAGATGGTGATGTGATGTTTTGCCTTCAAAATATCTCTGATCTGTCTGCTTGGGTAGTTGGAAACTGTTAAGGGTTGTTGTATTTTGTGCTGGGTTTAGGTGTTTGTTTGTTGCCCATCTTTGTGAAGGTATATACAAAAAAAACAAAAAACAAACACTGTAAAATCATGTCTAGCTGCAAAAATAAAATGACCTTTATAAGTAGTCCATATGACCATTATTTCAATTCTCTTGTATACATTTGATTTGTGCAAGGAACAGACTGAGTGAGTTATTTGCAAAATATCTTCCCTTCTTTTGTAGCTCTGAATTTTATTTGCACATTGGATGACTGCTTTAAAATTAAATAAATTTAGACCTTTTTGTTTGTGCCAGTCAAATACTACTTTAACTGCAAAAAACAAACAAATTGTTGTGGTTAATGTTGTTTTGTTAGTAGGTACTAACTAGATATTACTAGGTTACATTGGATTAAGCGAGGTTCAGAATTCTTGGTTCATTATGTTGGCATATTAGAGAGATGTGAATTATAAATCAGGTAAATTATATACAAACATACCCCTTAACCTTAAAGACTATAGATAGGAATAAAACTAAAGTTTTTAAGAAACTGCTTTTAAAGATGTATATTGTAATTTAAGCTTAAAGATGCACATAGAAAAGGTGTAGTTAAACAAAAAAAAAAATCTTAAATGTGGAGGTTTTCTTTCCACTTGTCTGAAAGAAGACATGTTATTGTACGAAAATAGCCCAAATTCACAAAATTGACTAGTGCATAAAACGGTGGTTTTGCTTGTAATGTCTTGCCTTAATGGGTAACTTGACTGTTTCAGCTGCTTGAACTGTAGCTTCCCCATCACTGGATAGGATCAACTGAGATGGATGTTAATAACAGGTGTAAATGGTTGACTGAGGTTTGGATGACGTTGCAAAGCTGGGCTGTTTGTAACCTCACTTGCTGTGTGATTCACTTACTCCTTATTGTTTGCACACACATTCATCACAGTCCGAATGCACTGCATTGGTTGTCTGAAGATTTAATCCTTAAATTTAAAACGTTGTTTTTAGTCTGTTCAGCAGTAGCTCATAAATCTGTGCTGAGCTGTGTATGTCTCTTAGTGTCTTCCATTTTGTCATTTCACAATTGTAAAGATAAAATTCAGTTCTTGAACTTTTTATCATCGCTCATTCTCATGAATATTCATGGCTTTG
Organism: Chanodichthys erythropterus; assembly: GCF_024489055.1. Lineage (NCBI taxonomy): Eukaryota > Metazoa > Chordata > Actinopteri > Cypriniformes > Xenocyprididae > Chanodichthys > Chanodichthys erythropterus. The sequence continues at coordinate 9,703,575 of NC_090225.1, forward strand.
TCTTTGTGTATCAGCTGTCAGTCAAGGGTTATAATGACAAACAACACATACTATTGAAGAAGATCATCGAGAAAATGGCCACGTTTGAGATCGATGAGAAGCGCTTTGATATCATTAAGGAAGCGGTGAGACACGCATACACAAACACTCCTTAAAATACTAATAAGAACAACAGATAACACAAAATGCACAACCAAAGGAATCTCTGCAGGTTTCTGCAGTAGTTTACTTGTAATTTATTTTGGCTAATTTTCAGCTCCTCTTAATTAGGGCTGCTCCTGATTTAAAGTTTTTCTAGTCAACTAGTAGTCTTTCATTTAAGCCGTTAGTCAACTAGCCACATGTTTGTTAAATTCAGTGACTTAAATATATACTGGGAGGGGTGTTTTGTCTGGGGTTTTTTTTTTTTTTTGTTCGTTTGATTTTCTGCGACTAACCGACTCTTCTCATCAACTAACATTTAGTCGACTGTTAGGGGGCAGCCCTACTCTTAACACATTTCACCATGTTTATACCAAGAATTTCCCCAGAAGAAAATGCAGAAATATCTGTGGATTCCTCCTGGAAATCATATAAATACAGATGTAAACACCAAGAGAAAATGTGCTTGGTCTGTAAAAATGTGATCTGAAAGAACCTTGTGTGAGACTTATCGTCTTTTTTTTTTTTTATTTTTTATTTTTTTTTTAGTACATGAGGTCACTGAATAACTTCCGCGCTGAGCAGCCCCACCAGCACGCCATGTATTACCTTCGGCTGCTCATGACTGAGGTGGCCTGGACCAAAGACGAACTCAGAGACTCTCTGGATGGTGCGGCTTTCTTTCATTGCTCTGTGAATATGAGCGCAGTGATCTCCTGTATGTGTGTTCATGCTGTAAATTTGTTTTTCAGATGTGACATTACCTCGTCTGAAGGCGTTCATACCTCAGCTGTTGTCACGGTTACACATTGAAGCCCTGCTGCATGGCAACATTACCAAACAGGTTTGATTTAAAATAATTTCTTCTAGATGATGGGTAGAGAAAAGGCAGGTAGGGAAAGAACTATTCCTGTAAAAATAAATGAAATGTACCATTCGCTACCCATGATTTGGAACATGTTTGTATCTGTCAATCTTGTATTTTAAAACACTTTTAATAAGAAGCACTACCTTTCAACAATTTGTCGGTAAGATTAAGTGTTTTTGAAAGAAGTCTCTTATGCTCCTCAAGGCTTTATTTATTTGATCAAAATCCAAAGTAATATTATGAAATATTATTACAATTTAAAACAACTGTTGTTTATATTTGAATATATTTTAAAATATCATTTATTCCTGTGATGGTAAAGCTGAATTTTCAGCATTATTACTTCAGTCTTGTTTTTGATATGAAATAGATATACATAATGTGACTGACATCCCAATATATTTGTATATGACAATGTGATTTGTTTGTCTGTCCATCCATCTGTTGTCTCCAGTCTGCTCTGGGCATGATGCAAATGTTGGAGGACACTCTCATTGAGCATGCTCACACTAAACCCCTGCTACCGAGTCAGCTAATTCGCTACAGGGAAGTGCAGGTACCTGATGGTAAGTGCCTAGCACCCCAGACTTAAATGCAACATCTCAGCTCGTCTCAGCTTAGTTTTAATATATTTTTAGATGTAAATTATTCCTGTGATGCGAAGCTGAATTTTCAGCATCATTACTCCAGTCTTCTGCATCACATGATCCTTCAGAAATCATTCTAATATCCTGATTTGCTGCTCAAGAAACATTTATCAAAATTGAAAACACCTGTGCTGCTTAAAGGTGCCCTAGAACCAGTTTTTACAAGATGTAATATAAGTCTAAGGTGTCCCCTGAATGTGTCTGTGACGTTTCAGCTCAGAAATACCTCATTGATTTTTTTTATTTTTTATTAATTTTTTAACTGCCTATTTTGGGGCATCATTAACTATGCACCGATTCAGCACGTGGCCCCTTTAAATCACACGCTCCCCGCCCCCTGAGCTCTCGACTATAATACAGTGTATTTACAAAGTTCACACAGCTAATATAACCCTCAAATGGATCTTTACAAGATGTTCGTCATGCATGCTGCATGCATGCGTCGGATCATGTGAGTATACTATTTATTTGGATGTTTACATTTGATTCTGAATGAGTTTGATGGTGCTCCGTGGCTAAAGCTAACATTACACACTGTTGGAGAGATTTATAAAGAATGAAGATGTTTATGCATTATACAGACTGCAAGTGTTTAAAAATGAAAATAGCGACAGCTCTCTTGTCTCCGTGAATACAGTAATAAAGGATGGTAACTTTAACCACATTTAACAGTACATTAGCAACATGCTAACAAAACATTTAGAAAGACAATTTACAAATATCACTAAACGTATGTTATCATGAATCCTGTCAGTTATTATTGTTCGATCTGCCATTTTTCGCTATTGTCCTTGCGTGCTTACCTAGTCTGATGATTCAGCTGTGCACATCTAGACGTCCTGCCCTTGTCTAATGCCTTGAACATGAGCTGGCATATGCAAATATTGGAGTCATACATATTAATGATCCTGACTGTTACGTAACAGTCAGTGTTATGTTGAGATTCGCCTGTTCTTCGGAGGTCTTTTAAACAAATGAGATTTACATGAGGAGGAAACAATGGTGTTTGAGACTCACTGTATGTCATTTCCATGTGCTGAACACTTGTTATTCAACTATGCCAAGGTAAATTCAATTTTTGATTCTAGGGCACCTTTAATATTTTTGTGGAAACAATGATTAATTATTTTAATTATTTATTTGATCAGAAAGCATTTGAAATGGAAATGTCAACTTTTGATGCATCTTTGCTGAATATAATTATTAATTTCAGTTAAATTCTTACTGACCCCTAACTTTTAAATGGTTTATCATTATACAGTTTCTTATAATAATAATAATAATAATAATAATAATAATAATAATAATAATAATAATAATAATAAAGGTCCTTTGGTCTTTACACAATCTAAAACAAAATCCAAACTTATTTCATTCAGTGTTATCTGACAATTCAGATTATTTTTTTATATAAAGATTCTGTGGAGTTAAGTAAAATATCACACGCACACATAATAAAATGTAAAATTAAGTGCATCTTCATAGGAAGACACAAACAAAGACAATACGACTCTGTTAAACCTGAATCTCTGGTGTGTAATTTGAGGTCTATGATATTTGTGTGTTTGTTTTGTGTGTGTTTGTCATGGTTCTTGTGTTTAAGTCCAGTTCTCTGTGGTTATCAGGTGGTTGGTATGTTTACCAGCAGAGGAACGAGGTTCATAATAACTGTGGAATCGAGATTTACTATCAGACGGACATGCAGAACACCCATGAGAACATGCTGCTGGAGCTCTTCTGTCAAATCATCTCTGAGCCATGCTTCAACACGCTACGCACCAAAGAACAGCTGGGTAACACAACCGAGGACATTTCCCATGACTGTTTGTATGTAGAAACTTTATCTGTTGATGTGGTGATAGGATGAGCACCTCTGTAAATAAAACTCCAAACTCTTTCTGTTTAGGGACACAAACCTGTTCCTGTCGTCCTATTGATCACACTGATCTTAAGAACATCATTTATTTCCGTCTGTGTGTCCAGGTTACATTGTGTTCAGTGGACCTCGCAGGGCCAATGGGGTGCAGGGTTTGCGTTTCATCATCCAGTCTGAAAAAGCTCCTCACTACCTGGAGTCTCGTGTGGAGGCCTTCCTCAAGACCATGGAGAAGAGCGTGGAGGAGATGGGAGAGGAAGCGTTTCAGAAACACATCCAGGCACTGGCCATTCGCCGTCTTGACAAACCCAAGAAGCTGGCAGCCGAGTGTGCCAAGTACTGGGGAGAGATCATCTCCCAGCAGTATAACTTCGACAGGGGTGAGAGTCGTTATTCAGCCGTTGAAATGAACTCAAACTCAGCGTCAATATCTTTTAATATTTAATATCTTTTTCCTTGATTTTCTTGCCTAATTTAGATAATATTGAAGTGGCTTACCTGAAGACACTGGCTAAGGAACACATTATGCAGTTTTACAGGGTTAGTACTGATCTGAACACATTGTCTCTCTCTAAACACATGCTATTTCTTGCATCATAATCATAATTAGATTGGCATTTCTTGAATATAATTCAAGTGATTGTGAGATAGCAAAATAATAATGTTAAAGCTTTAGAATTTAGACTTTAGACTGAATCTTGATGCAAATTTTCATTTACACAGAACACTTTACAATTGCCATGACATTCAGTACACATTATTTTTATTTATTTTTTTTAGAAAAAAAAATCCTGCATAGCACTTGAAACCATATTGTAATTATTTAAGTTTCCAAGGATCAACATTCTCTCCTAAAATGCTCACCCCGATCTGCTACAGTGGTGAAAAGTGCGAAATGGCTCATAACTCCTGAACCGTCAGGCGTAGGCTCAAGTGTTTTATATTGTTTGAGTCCTCAAGACGGACAAAATGCACATCTCGAATTAGCTCATATTTCTGGGTATTATTATTATTATTTATTTATTTATTTTATTTATTTATTTATTTTTTTTTTTGGGAAAACCTACCTTTGCGCACTAGTCCTAGTTTTTGACTGAATCGGGGAAAAAAACAGTGCAGTGAGATTCTCTGGAGTCTGATTGTCAATGATTATCAAAAAAGTAGTTCATTTTGATTCACGTCCCTGAGGGCCACCAAAACGTTTGAGGTGGGTGGAGCCATTTTTTACTAAAACAGCTATAACTTGTGAACGAAATTAGATATTTTCACCAAACTCAGCACATCTATGTAAGAACTCATTCTGATCGCATGAAAAAGGACTTGGCGACTGTATACTTGGTGGCGCTATAATGGCAAAAAAACATGAAAATGGCTATAACTACTTCACCGTTAGTCTGATTGACTTGATAATTGGCATGTAGTGTCTTTTGTCCATCATGATTGTCTGAGGACGTATCTCAAAAAACATGGCCGCCATCGGTCAATAAAGCTTGAGCAGCTATCGGACAAGGTTAACGGAGGCCGATTGGAATGACACTTGCTGGGCCTGTTGGACTCATGGCCCTAGAGGCCTATGAGAAATTCAAAAGAAATCGGCCACCGGGGGGTGCCTTCGCATTTTTCACATGTTTAAAGGATCGTGTATCGCTCGACTTTTCACACACGCCCACAACGTTTGTACCACATTGTAGAACTCCTCATTCTGAGCAACTTTGCCTCTAGGGCCTCAGTCTCCAATATTTAATGAACGATTCGATGGACAATTTCAAAAACCACCTTTGGTGAACTAGTCCTAGGGTTTTGGCTCAACCTTGATAACTGTTAAAAAGCTTTAAAAGCTATATATAGCTATATATAACTATACTCTCATTCCAGCGTAATAATCAAGGAACTTTGCTGCCGTTCCATGGCTGCAGCAGTGCAATGATATTACGCAGCGCCTGTGAGCCCCTGCTTGCACAGGGAACGTGCCTTGCAACCATGGAGACGTATGTGAGAGACGCTGTGTAATATCATTGCACTGCTGCAGCCATGATACGGCAGCAAAGTTCCTTGATTATTACGCTGGAATGAGAGTATAGTTCCTAGCCATATCAGCCTAGAAAATCACAACTTTTTATTTTCCGCCGGTCTTAGTACACGATGTAACTACAGAAGAGTCAAGTTTTAAATAGGAAAAATATCAAAACTCTTTAGACCGTTAGCATTGCGCTTAAAAATGACCAATCAGATTCAATGAACTATGCTAAAGCTATGCTAAAAGTGGTTCCGCCAGAAACCGGAGATCGGCTGAATGGATTCGAAAACGGTTTAACTCTAGGGGAGTTGGAAAATTAGCCTATTTTCAAAAAAAGTGGAGTGTTCCTTTTAAAGCCCTTAACTGCTTGAACCCCAATAAACAATTTTATTTTTTTATTTTTTAATTATGTATGAATACAGAGTTTAAGGTTATTCATTACATCATGTCTATTCTCTCTAGGACTTGTTGGCCATCGATGCCCCCAGAAGACACAAGGTGTCCGTGCATGTGCTGTCTAGAGAGATGGACTCCTGTGAGTACTGACACAATGAAGCTGAGACATTGTGATTGGACTGACTGATGCAGCTGAGCAGATTTATTTATCATTATCATTATTTTCTGCAGGTCCACTGGTTGGAGAGTTTCCTGCTCAAAATGATGTCAATCTGGCTCCTGCCCCCTCACTTCCTCAGGTACTGCATGGATGTATATGTACAGTATACTGTAGTGGTGGTCCAATATGGGCTTATGCCAATGTGGATTAATCCAAAAAAAAAGTACAAATATCAGATGATTGCAGCAAATCAGCATATTATAACTAATTATAACATGTGACACTGAAGACTGGAGTAATGATGCTGATAGTTTCTTCGGAAATGTAAAAATATAGTTCACTCATTGTTTTGCTTTGTGTTGTGTTTTCAGCCATCATTGGTTCAGGATATGACTGAATTCAAAAGGAGTCTGCCGCTGTTCCCTCTCACCAAACCTCACATCAACTTCATGGCTGCCAAACTGTGACCAGCATCATGGGATTGAGATGCCCAATTATGGAGCCAGTAACGCCGTTGTCCGTTTGTGTGAGTGTGTTTGTGCGCGTGTGAGCAGGCAGGGCCACGACGGTGGTGCTTGCAACATTTTTAGTTGTGTTCTGCTCATATATACAAAGAAAACATACAATGTTTGTTTCATGTTGCTTCTGTCAGGAAATTTGTATCCTATATAATATAGGAATCACTTGCTGGCCACGACAACACTTTTTCAGTGTTTGGTTTCATTTGAAAATCCTGTTCTTTTCATTTGCACCACTGTTTAGCAAAACCATGCATTTGGAGAGGCTGTTGTGAAATATATATCAAGATATGTCTCTCCTTAGAAGAAATACTGGCCTTAAGATGATTTTAAACAGTGATCAGGTTTTCTGGCACCTTTTTTTTAATGTTTAATTTAAACTTGCTTTGAGTTGTTTTTAGATTCTGTGCATGTTGGCAGAGTTTTATCTTTAAGGATAGTGTTGTAAATGCAAGGTGGTTAACTTGATTTTATTTGCGATTTGAAGAAATATAATAAAACATTTTTAATATCATGTTCATTTCTTTATTTTAGTTACTTTGTCTTTAAAAGATTCATAATATTGATTTATTTGACTAACTCAGTGTCATTTATAGAAACACAAATTCCACTCGTGAAACGTGAATTTGTATAATTTGTCAACTTCACACAGGAATGTTTTAATACATTTTTTATTTGAATTTTTCCGAAAAAAAAAATATTTAATGCAACAATTTATGCACCACTGTTTTGTGAACGATTTCATATGAATATGTTCATCTTGTGTTTCATGAATGATGCAGATTGTCTTTTTTGAGATGCTAAGTTCGATCCAACTCGCCAATATCCACGTGAAACATGATGTTTTTACTTTCCAGGGAGTCATTTTGAGAAACTGACTCTGAAATCCCTTTTAACAGGGTTTGTTTTTTCTCTGATGTCTTGACTTGTGATTATGCACTCAGTCTTCACAAGCAATAATGTGACTTACAGGACCTATGACTAGTGTCTTAAACTCTACTAGGCGTTTTGCTTGATTTGGGGAAACAGATTAGATAAGAACTAGACTTGGTCTCAGAAAACTCTCCTGTGACTTGTCTGAAGGCTGTAATTCACCTGCCCTGATGCAGGAACATCATGTTAGTATGTGTTCCTCGTGTGTCCTCATCTCAGGTGTGTGTTAGCCAAGTCTTCACCATCACTTGTGTTTCTACTGCAGAGATTAATTCTGGACTTACTCAGGCGTATCAAATCGACTGTAATGCTGCATTTTTTTTAGAAACACAACGGCCAACCAACCACCTCCATCGAAATAATGAACACTGTTTCAAAAAAAACTGATATCAGCCTCATAGATGAGTCTGGTTGTACCACTAAGATGGATTTACTCAGGCATCTCACTGCATTGGTTTTGGTGGTTTGTGTGTTTTTGAATTTAAAGGAATAGTTAGAGTAATGCAAATTCAGTCATTTTATTTGTTCTCATGGCACTCCAAACCTGTATGACATTTTTCTTTCATGGAAAAAGAAGGAACCATAAAAGTAGTCTATGCAATTTGTGCATTGTATTTTTAAGGCTCATTCAGACTCAGTCCAAATCCAATTTCCAAATCTATACCTGTTTGGAATCTGATCATATTTAGTAAGTGAGAATCATGTGAAATGAGATTTTTACAAATCCGTTTTCAGCTGCATTCATATGTGGTTTGAAATCCTATTCAAATCTTATTTCTAGAAATCCATTTTAGTCTGACTGCTCTATATGGATTGCGCTTGTTTTTGTCACTTTCTTACGCCACATTAAACGCTAAGCAAACATGGTGAAAGTTTCTGCAGAAGCAAGGTTGTGTTGTTGCAGAATATTGCAATAGAGACGTGTTTTGAGATCGGTGTTGTGAACCCCCCCCCCCCCTCCTCTCTCTTTTGGTGATGTTGTGACCTGATTGCCTATTCTTAACCCCACCCCTAATCCTAACCCCTCCCCCATACCTACTCCTAAACCTACCAATACTAGGGGGGTAATAATCTAACGGGGTCGAAATTCAGCACAACACCGGCACAGATGACATCACGGAATAAAGCCGCTCATACCAGCCTCCTGTCTTTCTGCCGCTGCCTGAGAAGACTTAGTCCAGTGCGGTGGCTACATATTGTCATATTGTAAATAAGAAGACATCTGTATTGCAAACCTCTCCACGTTACTGTTGTGGTTTTTGGAATATGCCTACCAATGCAACTGTCATTCTAAACCTGTTTGACTGACTTCTGTGGAACACACAAGATTTTGAAGAACGCTTGGGTCCAAACAACATTAGACCCCATTGACTTTAATTGTATGGATAAAAAAAACAATTTCTCAAAATATCTTTTGTGTTCCACAGAAGAAAGTATATTGTGCAGGTTTGGAATGAAATGAGCGAGAATGAATGACGGTATTTTCATTTTTGCCTCTAGGTCACTGCATGTTTATTTAATGGAAAAAGCAGCTTGGACATTCTGCTAAAGATCTTTTTATTCCATGAAATAAAGAAAATACAGGTTTTGGAACAACATGAGGGTGAGTAAATGATGACTTAATTGTATTTATTTTTAATTTTGTGGATAATAAACTTTTAGATTATTTTTAAATCCAAAGATGCATTTTGCATGCAATCGGAGCATTTGTTGCACCTAAAATCCCTTTAACTGTTCTAGAATCAGCTCAGAGTGCTGTAGGTCAGTGACTGCAACAGATGCTTGTGGTTCTCACCCTCTCTTGTAACCTGATGTCACATGTTGTTTGCTCAAACTGTGGTTGAACAGTAGGCTGAATATTAGAGTAAAGAAATCTGGAAGAGCATCATTTAATGAGCGTTACTTTGCATGAATGAGTCTAAGGTTGTTGCATTCTGCTCAAATCTGAGCTTGTGTTCCAAGCTGCAGTCATGAGGTAGAAACAGTTCTTCAGTTCAGATCTCTCATGCTGACTGTCTTGTGTTCAGTTTATTAGGTGGTTTTGAAGTGCAACAGAACACTGGGGAATGGTGCTGTTGCACAGCTGTGTATCTGTGGGAGACATTTCTGTGTTTTATGATATAATTAAACAATTGTATGAACTCAGTTGTGTAGTCTTCTTCTTTTGTCTTTAAAAAGAAGTTTATTAGGGGTTTTAAAGGTGCTAAAGAGGATGTTTTGTTTTATATATTTTTGAAATATTACTTGAAACTGTCTTTACTAACTGATAAGACTATTTATTGGGTGCACTGAAAGGAATAATATACATCATCTGTGCATGAGGTAGGGCCTTAAAAACATCATCCAATCGTTTACACAATCATCGCGTAAACGATTGGCCCTCTGGCTTGTCAATCACTGCTGTGACGTTCCTTGTGAGAGACGAGCGCGGCTGCGCGCTCCAGTAACTTTCCACACTCCACAGGCGCCGCATGCAATGTTTTTGTCAGGAGACAGGAGTAACAACTGCAGATTATGAGTGACCTGCGGTGAGTCCGACATAATGAATCCAAAAAACACGACACAGTGAATGCCGGTGGTAAACACTAATGTTCCAATACTCGTGCACGAGTTTTGGGAGGCGTTCCCTTGAAATGAGCTGTGAAGGAGGGGGGCTGTTCTTACACATGCGCTCATTTCAAAAACTCACACAGTCTTTGGTTTCTCAGTCGACAAAAAGATCCTATTTAGCGCCTTTAATAAACATGCTTGAAGCGGTCACATGGCTCTGGAAGCGGTTGACCAATCACAACACACTGGTCCAGCCGACCAGTCAAAGCTCACTGCTTTTTTCACTTTTCGGCTTCATGGAGACTGGAATTACTGACCTACCAGGAAGAGAGGTGCTGCAACAATTTCAAATAAGTGAAAACGAATTATGTTTTTGAACTTTAAGCATGAAAACCTTTTCTAATAGACCCCAAGTTAAAAACTCAAACTGCCCAACACACAGTCAAGCATTGGAAAAATACATTTATTTACATAAATCAACCGGAAACTATAAATTCAAAAGCCGTATCTGTACAACGCATCCATTTATACAACATACATGTTCTGTATTTGGCATTATGCTTCATCTGTACAACAGGAGCCATTATACACACCCCACTGATATTATACAGCACAATTAGATTCTGAAAAGGTGAGAATTTAAAATCATATTTAGGCAACAGAATAACTGGTCTGCTGCTGCTAGTCTTGCAGATGGTGTAGATAAACTCCATTTTAAGCAACTACATCAACATTAAGCATGTTCTTTCAGTGTTATGCCTATCATCAAGAAGCGCTAATGATGTGCTCTAGCTCTATGGACAAATATTACCTCGAACAGCTAATTAGGAGTTAAGCAGAGTTAAAGGTGCAGCAAGCGATTTACGAGAAATGCTGTTGAAAGTGGATCGGACCGAGCACCACAACACTTGTAGCCAATCAGCAGTAGGGGGCGTGTCCACTCATGATAGGGGGGGGAGGAGAGAGAGTGAGAACAAGGGAGATCTGAAGAAAGACTGTAGAAAATAAGAAAATGTACAAAAAGAGAAAATGTCAGAGGAAGATCACTGGAAAAAGAAGGGTTATGATCAGGCAAGAGCTTTAGGACCCACATTAATATTAGCTTAATAAAAGCTTTCCAGCGCTGGCATACATGTGGATTACACGTGGACCAGATGTGGGCCGACACTATGTTGCTGTCAGTGACTCTTTGCGTGTTCATGCATTTTGGGGGCGGAGCAATGAAGGGAGGGGCGTGTTTGTTTGGGTTATTTTAAATATCAACAGTGTTTCTCAGAAATCGCTTACTGCACCTTTAACTACACCAGCTCTATAAAATAAAACACCTGCCTCACTGCACACTGGAAGATATTTCAGAAATTCACACTGTAGTGCTCAGTATGCCATTACAAAATAGCACTTTACACTATTTATATACCGTTTTCTCGCTATTTCATTAATATTATGGTCAAAATCATTAGTTGCTGATAACTAGAGATAAAACGGATTTGCATCATGAAACAAAAGTCATCAAACACAATGATTCAGAAAAAAATTGGCATGTTCACCAAATACACTTGTGCATCTGGACTATGTGACCTTTAAGACACATGTATTGTCGTGGTATAATAAAAAGGCCACCATTACTCTTAAAGTTCACTGTTCTACAAGATGCCATTTATCTATTATGAAACAGGTTTATTAACAGCAGTTATGAGGCATCAGGTTACCATAATGTTTTAATAGAATAATCGATCAAGGATCAAACACTCTTAGTTTCTACATAACAGACTAAATCAAATTATCACATGATTTCTGAATTATAAAAGTGACTCCCTGAAACTCAGACATCAACACCACAAAGACGGAAAATAAAGATAACTGGCCGATCGAATTATGTGAAGGCAGGCAAGACGATGAATTTCACAAAAGATGTCAGGGTCATATTTAACCCCAAAATTAGCATACATTTTTTTTTCAAAAAAGCCTATTGTTAGGATTTTTTGATTTGTGAAATATTTCAGATAAAGACATTTGTAAAGCATACTTTTAAGTATATATGTAATAGTAGTATGAGATACATACTAAATCTACTTCATATTGAAACAAAAAAAAATCTAAGCAAAATATATTTCTTTAGATTTTTGGGTGAAATAAGTAAATTTATTTGTGATTTACATAAATGTTATTTTAGAAGCTCATTACAAACTGCTTTAGATACTTATATTTGCCTTTAGTATTTAATATTGCATTCGCAAGGCTAATTGGGGAGAAATGTTTAGCAAAAGTGCTTCATGTGAAACGGCACGTCGTCTTTCGCATGTTAAGGATACTTTAAAGATTCAGTTGAAAGATAATGATTCACCTGAACATATCTAATTCAATATAAAACAATCACTTATTAATATAAAACGTTCTTCCGCTATTTATTTTTCCTCAGTCTCTTTCTTAAAATGTCAAGCCCATAAAATGAGTAACACACGACTTCCAGGTCTGATTATGTTGACTGAAATAAAGCTAAATCTCTGTTCTAACTCCAAACAGAATAGTCACATTCACAGGGAAAAGAAAACCAAATCCAGCGTCTGTGAAAATGTCCAGTAGTGTGGCGGCGCGGTAGTGTCTCTTAAAGCTGCGTGAAATCAGAACGACGGTGGATGGAATCTGTGATAAGCTCAGGCCTCGTCAAGCTCAGGGAAATTGAGGATCTTGCGATGAGCCTGTCGGAGATACTGCTGCTGCTTGAAATAGACCTTAAACGCCCCTTTAATAGCCACAAACGCAATGCCACCCTGAGAGACGGAGAGATAGAAGTCATCAGTATCGTCAGAGGATACATGTGCACATATCAGAGAAATAGTTTTCAACCATATTCCTCGTACCAGAATGGTCCTCTGAAGATTTGAGTTGACGCTGCTGAACATCAGTTTACCCACAATGGTGGCGATGGTGGGGAACACGAGGGCTCCGCACAGAATCCGTGTGGCCGACACGTGATCGGCGAGCGGACTGGCCTCCGCCGGGATCCTGGGCACGGGGCAGCCAATACCTGCACACGACAGAACATTTTTGGTGACAATTTCGCAAAATCTTGTAGTAAGAAATACAAGTAGATAAACAGAAAAATCAGCTAGTTAAGCTAGTTTCCATTGTGTCGTTTTAAAATTATACTGACAGTTTGGTTTTATTGTTTCATTTCAGTTGCAGTCAGTACATTTTGTATCGGTGTTAAAAATGAACTTTTCCATTAAGACAACAGAATTGTTTAGATTTGTTTCTGTTGGAAGAAAAAAAATGGCAGAAAAATGTAGACAGAAGGTCATGGTATATTAGGAAATGTCTGTAACATAACTCTAAAAACAGAATATGTATTTAAAATATTAAAACATAAATATTTAAATTAAATAATAAACATAATAATTAAATTTAAAAGATATAGTTAAATATATATGTGTATGTGGACATTTATAAATATAAAGAATGTCCAAAATGATGTAATATAGATACAGATGATATTATTCATATATTATAGTTTTTATTAATATTTTGAATTAGCTTTTGTTTTTGTAATTTTAGTTTTCAGTTTAATTTTAGTTACAATTTTTGTAATATTATGTTTTGGGGTTTTTTTTTCAATTAATTTCCAGTTAAACTACACTAAAAACTTAAAAATGTAGCAACTAACTGAACTAAGATGTTTATGTAATACTTATATCTTATCTTACTTAAATTAACAAAAATGTTTTGATTGTTTTGGTTAACGATAACAACCCTAAGGCATGTTTACACCACAACGATGTACTAAAAACTAAAAAAAAATTCCTGTGCATTTTTCACGTACATCTGACAAAATGGTCCCTGAAAACGATTAAAAACGCTGTATTATTCATGCCAGGCCAGTAGTTGGCGATGTCACTTTGTAAAGAAACACTACACCTCTATAGACTGAACATGTAATATGTATGTGCATGACGTCACCACTTTCACAAATTCACGTTGTTGTAGTTTACAAAGAGACGAAAACGGTATATTTAAAAAAAATTGCACTTTGAAACCCGTTTTCAAAAGCCCCCAAAATGCTATCTTGTAAACAAACAGCCAAAATGCATAAAAAGACATTTTTTAGCTGAAAACGGTGTCATGTGAACCCCTAGGAAGACTGACCTGGGAAGATACTGTTGAGGATCTGAAGCTTATTGGAGTATTTCCTCCAGAGGCGGAGCACATAATCTTCCCAGCGAATCATCTTCCCCAGAATTAGCATAACTGGGATGGTGGGCAGGCCAATCAACAAGAAGAGAGGATCAGCCCGTTCCATCACATCCAGACCTTCCTTATGACCCACAACCTGAGAGGTGGACATAGACAGATTCTTAAGGATCAAATAATGCTTGTGAAAATCAGTTAATCTGCGAGTGACGTCCCACCTGCATGACTGTCACAGCCCCGTATGTGACGGCCGTCCAGTAAATGGATCCCACCATGATACCAGCAGCAGCAAACGGGCAGGCCTTCGAGATCAAACGGTCTGCCAGATCCAGAACATACACCACCGGCCCTGGACACAAACACACAGACTGAATTTAACACGCTCTTCTGCTATGAAATGACTTTTTAACGACTAATGGCGATATCTTGAAATTCGTTGGCCTATACAAAACTGATTATACATCATATAATGACAACACTTATTTTACACAATATTTTCCCAAAGATAACTGTACAATAAACTTCTGTTAACCTAATATTAGCTGAATATCAGTTTAGAACTACAGATATACTAGCATTCAAAAGTTTCAAAAGAGAATTGAGTGGTTAGTTCAAATTTTCTGATGAGACATGATCGCTTTATATTATGAATAGATTGAATTGAGGCTTTTATTCACATTTGAACATCGATCAGGGAATATAAACAAAAGCTCAACCGAATCTGCATGACGCGCAAGAAGGAACCTTATTGGTTCTCGCACGTCAAGAAAACATTCTTGAGCTTCTGTTTACCAAAACTGATGTGAGAGTTGATGAATGTTTATATGTGAATAAAAGCCTACACTCACATAAGTTCATCATATAAAATGATTGAATCTCTTCAGAAATTTTGGACTAAACCGCTCAATTGTTATGGATTAGTTTTAAGATCTCTTTATGAACATTTTAAAGTGTCGAAATGGTAGTCGCGTAGCTGTCAATGGAGGGACAGAAAGCTCTCAGATTTCATCAAAAAGATCTTCATTTGTGTTCCGAAGATGAACAAAGGTCTTACGACGTAAGGGTGAGTAATAAACGACAGAAATTTCATTTTTAGGTGACCTAACCCTTTAAAAGGATGAATCTAGAAATGAAAGAGGAGTGACTCTGGTTTTCCGCCTCTCCAGCAGGGGGCAGAAGGTGCTATTCTGATGTTGTGATGGGAATTACTAGGCCTCCAAAGGCTCTTCTGACTATATCAAGATTATTGATCAAAATTTGAAGTTGTCTACAGAAAGAGACGTCAGTGAAAGAACACAAACTTTAGTTTAATTCACTATGACCATGTAAACACAGCATCACTTTATAGTTCCATGTGTGACCAACGATGACTAAATCCTACATGACTCGAGTTTTAAAACCACTGCCAAAGTCTCACTGATCTATGCTTTATGAAACAGTCCTAAAAAGGAATGAGGAAATCCTGAAGGTGGAAATCGAGGGGAAATCATGCAATATTTATTGACCTACAACATGCTTTCCTCTCAACCTATAAATACCCTCCACTGCAGGAGATGTCTAGGACGACTCTCTGGAGACTGAAGAGGGTTTTTTCACATTAATTTAATTTCCTTCTTTCTCTTGTGAAACATGACTTCATTTCCACTTTCCACATTCATCATACACAGAGCATTTTGATCCATTACAACACATGAAAGCAGCCCTATCAACTAAAGAACTTAAAAAAACAGGAGTTTAACATGAAACATCAGATTTAGCATACAATTTTTTTTTTTGAAGAAAATAAGAAATTTAATTTTGTATATATATATATATATATATATATATATATATATATATATATATATATATATATATATATATATATATATATATATATATATATATATATATATATATATACACAATTTTTATACAAAATACAATTATATTTATGCCTAAGAAAACATATGGGCTGATATGGGCCAACCACTTACAGTTGTCATCTCATCAGAAAGTCCCTGTAAAGGTTATTAGAAGTTTGTATTTGTAAAATAACCTTCAACACATATTAATTCAGCTCTCAAATGCAGAGCAGACACTTTTCTGTTGTGTGTGTGTTGAGATCACTGACCCCTCTCAAGAATATGAATATGGAATATTCTGATGACAACGCCGGAATCTGGTTGACGTTCTCTCTAGGACTGCAGCATGAACCTAATGTCCACTGGCAACAGGAAACATTCAGGCCATTTCTGCTGCCGGCCACAGATTCCATTATTAAGATCATTAAATATAAACTTCCACTTAGCAGGAATACATCTGCAGTCTATTCTCCCTGGTTTCACACCAGCTAAGCAGCTCTGCCAAAGAACTGCTGCGGAACAAGGACTTTCTGTTCCCTACAAACCATCTCCGATGCCAGGCTGCATAAAACAACTTCAATGTGATGTCATCTCAAGCTGCACTGGACTGAAGAACATCTTGAAAGTTAATCAGGAGTATTATATTTGAAAAAGACAGATGTCCTTTCATCTTTGAACTTATGCAATTGCTTTTCTGAGCAAAGTGGCAGATCTTAACACACAAGTTAATAGCCACCTCTAAAAGACCAAGCCATAGTGAGCTACCTACCTAGGGATCATAAATAAACAACTACTAAATTATGCTGCCTGATGAAAATATAATCATTTAGGCCAAATTCTAAGAAATAATTGCAAGTATCATATATTCATGGATATAAATGTATATCACTGATTCTTGAGATAAGGGACAAAAACATGTCCAACACACAAAACCCTCTTTATGTTAAAGCTAAATAAATTCATCAAAATAAAAACACTTAAAATCTAAAGGAAACTCCATCAGCTTTTATGTCTGATAGTTGACAAGTGCTCTCAAAAAGTCTATATAATGTGATTTAATATGTTTTTTGCATATAGGAAATTGTTGTTTCTAGATTCTATTTACTGTCTATCTGGCCCCAGCTGGACCTTTATCAACACTGTCAGTATTTCTCAACTCCATCAGTATTCACAGTAACACAGTCAAAAAAACATGAAAGTTTGTTCATTTTGAAAGAAATGACTTATTCTTTTTTCAATTCATTGTGTTAAAATATTAAAGCATCAGCTGAACTACTTGATATCATGTCTGATTTACCTAAGAACATTGGTTATATAAGTTTAATATTAAAAAAGGAGGTTAGAGGATTAAGGAATTTAGGAACTGAATTGTTCATTAT
This sequence comes from Chanodichthys erythropterus, assembly GCF_024489055.1. Classification (NCBI taxonomy): domain Eukaryota; kingdom Metazoa; phylum Chordata; class Actinopteri; order Cypriniformes; family Xenocyprididae; genus Chanodichthys; species Chanodichthys erythropterus. The sequence goes on from NC_090225.1 coordinate 9,721,092, forward strand.
AACCCTAACCCAAGAAAAATAAAAATAAAAATGGCGCTCCAAAAATATTCTCATCGCTTTATAATATTATTATTGAACCACTGTACTCACATCAACTGATTTAAATATGTTTTTAGTACCTTTATGGATCTTGAGAGTGGAAATGTCATTGCTCCCTATGGAGGCCTCACGGAGCCATCGGATTTCAACTAAAATATCTTAATTTGTGATCTGAAGATTAATGAAGGTCTTACAGGTGTGGAACGGCAATGAGGTAAGTAATACATTTTTGGGTGAACTAACCCTTTTAAAGGTGCGTTCACGCAATGTCATAATTTTTGTAATTACGAGATTTTGCTTAAGAGCTCAAGGAAATATGTCTGAATACACGGTATTTGAAAAACAGCAGGCAAAACGTACCAAACCTACTAGTTTCAGTGAGATTCTGAAGTTATCCTGAGTTATGAATGGCACTGAAGTGATGCAACTGACACCGTAGGTTACATGACAACATGGCTAATGAATCACGTCCAAATTTCACACGCATTCATTCTATATAGAACATATTTTTTTAAGGGTCGCAAAGTGAGTTTCAAATCAAATGTAGTAACCATGTGATTTCGGACACAGCGAGTGTAAAAACACCTTACTAAGGTTTGAAACAGAGCCCAAATGTCTTCATCGAGTCTCTGTCTGAGCTGTCGACACGACAGATCTCGTCACAGATGTGGAAATGTGACAATAACATTAAATATACTTCAATTACTGCCTAACTGCATAACTGATTCCATGTAGGGAAAAGGAATTAAATTGAAATCTAAATCACTTGGAGGTCTGAAGGCTTTATATATGAAATAACTCTAGATGGGTTTAATGGAGCACTGCATTCACCAAGACATCACTCATTATTATAACCTAAATATAAAATCCAGGAAACTGAGACCAGAACATGAACACAATGTGTCCTATGAAAGGAATGAGAAAGTGTTTGTGGAGTACTGCACTGCATGGGTAGAATGTGCCCCGTCTGTCTGATGTGAAAGGATGTCCTCATCTGCGGGCTGCTGAATCAGACAACTGAATGTGCCCCATCAGGATTTTCATCTTTGTTACCAACAGTACATGAAGATCTTAAGAAAAACATAAGAATCTTCCTCTTCCTTCTGTCATTATCTTCCTTCAGTCAAATCAGCAGACTCTTGTTTGAAATCTCCAATTCTGCTCCTATAGAGGGCCACTGCCTTGGGTTGTGTCCGAAATCGCCCTCTATACCCTCATTCACAATTCCCTACATCAGTCTACTAATATTTTTCACTTAAGGGAGTGAATGAAACGAGTGATTAGATTCGAACATTGAGGAAAGGCTGTCGCATTGGCGTAGTTTGTGCTTGCTGTTTAATAATTATTTGAAACTTAGCAAACTGGCAGCTCCAGTAGTAAGATGAAAAAAATGTATACAACTTAATGAAACAATTTAATAATCAATTAAAAAGGAATTTATACCTGTATGATATTACGCTGTAGCCACATTGGACCAACGGTTTGGAAAATAGATGGATGATTCAGCTGCGTGCGCCATCCTCTGGTCAGAGGCAGGAATTATTTCAGTGCACGACTCTCATAATGCATTGAGGGTATTCTCTAGTATTGAGCGTACATCAGTTGGACACTCGTTATAGCGGAGCATTGTGGGACTGAATGAGTGCACTCGATAATGTCCACTATGGTTTCGGACACCCTTACAAATGGCCGTCCCCTCAAATAGTGCCCAATTTAAGGGTATGGGGAGCGATTTCAGACAGTCATGCAGAATTCAGCTCCGACCTCAATTAAACAGACCTGAACCAGCTAATCAAGGTCTTACTAGGCATACTAGAAACTTCCAGGCAGGTGTGTTGAGGCAAGTTGGAGCCAAACTCTGCAAGACAGTGGCACTCCCGGATGAAGTTTGGACACCCATGCTCTAGTATGTTTCTCAGCTACAGCAATACTAGTCACACTATACTTTATTCTTTATTTAATTTAAAGGTGCCATCAAACGGTTTTTTTTTTACAAGATGTAATATAAGTCTAAGGTGTCCCCTGAATGTGTCTGTGAAGTTGCAGCTCAAAATACCCCATAGATTTCTTTTAATTAATGTTTTTAACTGCCTATTTTGAAGCATAATTAGAAATGCGCCGATTCAGGCTGCGGCCCCTTTAATTGCTCGCGCTCTCAGCCCCCTCCTGAGCTCTCAACTCTATCATTGCATAAACAAAGTTCACACAGCTAATATAACCCTCAAAATGGATCTTTACAAAGTGTTCATCATGCAGCATGTCTAATCGCGTAAGTATGGTATTTATTTGGATGTTTACATTTGATTCTGAACGAGTTTGATGGTGCTCCGTGGCTAACGGCTAATGCTACACTGTTGGAGAGATTTATAAAGAATGAAGTTGTGTTTATGAATTATACAGACTGCAATTGTTTAAAAATGAAAATAACGACGGCTCTTGTCTCCGTGAATACAGTAAGAAACGATGGTAACTTTAACCACATTTAACAGTACATTAGCAACATGCTAACGAAACATTTAGAAAGACAATTTACAAATATCACTAAAAATATCATGTTATCATGGATCATGTCAGTTATCGCTCCATCTGCCATTTTTCGCTATTGTTCTTGCTTGCTTGCCTAGTCTGATGATTCAGCTGTGTACAAATCCAGACGTTAATACTGCCTGCCCTTGTCTAATGCCTTGAACATGGGCTGGCATATGCAAATATTGGGGTCGTACATATTAATGATCCCGACTGTTACGTAGCAGTCAGTGTTATGTTGAGATTTGCCAGTTCTTCTGAGGTCTATTAAACAAATGAGATTTACATAAGGAGGAGGAAACAATGGAGTTTGAGACTCACTGTATGTCATTTCCATGTACTGAACTCTTGTTATTCAACTATGCCGAGGTAAATTCAATTTTCAATTCGATGGCACCTTTAAATATCATTTATTGCAACAAATCTCTGTTATGTATGTTTATCTTTGACTACAGACTATCATTAGAATAACCGGCTTAGTAATGAACTGAATTAAGTCTCAAGAACCTTTAACACAGTTGCTCACTGAAGTCTTTACTTTTGGTCATGTCCTTAAAATAAAACCTTACTGAGTTGTTAACCAACCAACCACTCTGGCTGATACAAGCTCCGTTTCAAAACCTAGTGAGCCAACTACCTAGACAACATTATAGGTATTATTGATGCAGTCGCTACAACAAGGCTGTTACAAAATCTGTAGGTGTAAGATATGTTTTTTGCCAAGACTGTAAGGCAGTATTGCATATATATCTATTTGAAAGCAAAACCCATTGCAACACATGTAGAAAAAAAAAAGTGAAAGTAAATGTTATAAATATAATTACACAACCATTCAAAAGTTTGCGGTCGGTAAGATTTTTGCTCACAAAGGCTGCATTTATTTGATCAAAAGTACAGTAAAAACTGAAGTATTGTGAATTATTTTTACAATTTTAAGTTACTGTTATCTATTTTAATATGTTTTAGATGTAATCTATTCCTGATGGCAACGTTGAATTTTCAGTCTCATTACTCCAGTATTCAGTGTCACATGATCCATCAAAAAGGCTCAATGCTAGTTAGGATGCTAGACTGTGAGGCAGTTCACTAGGCTTTAGAACAGACCAAGCAGATTGATTCACAAATTAACCGACTCATTTTGATTAAGCAGTGGTGCAGGAAACCCTCATATTCATGAGCTGTGACATTCGTCTCTCTGTCTGACTGCATCCGTCTGCCTCGCACTTGTTCCTAAAATTTGAAAGTTGAACAGGGAGCATGATTGGTGCAATTTCACAGCCGGCCACAGTCACCCTGACAACCATATCCTAGAATAACCCCATCGCTGTGGAAAGACACAGAGAGCCAGATAGGACGACAGACCGGCCCCCTCAGGAGATGCAGTCTGAGGAAGATTATTAGCACAGCGTGAAGAGAAACTAATGCTGTTATACTCTCTAACCTGATCAATTTACATAAGAGATGAAACACAAGAGGATGAAAAATGACATTTCGTTTTATGAGCAGCGGATTACTGGAATCACAAGCAAATCCTCATCACCAATATCAAAAGAGGGATTTCTCTGGAACCAGGATTGACCTACTAAGTATAAAAAACATGCAACTATTCATAACTACTGAAGTGACATTTGATGAAGCTTGATAAAGTCTATAAAAGCGAAAGTATGTCAGATATGTCAAGAATTTTGCCTGTAATGTGTTGCATGTGAAAGTGAACTGTTTATTATATTCCCAGCAAAGGCAGGGACGATGTATTGAATATTTTCACTTTCAACTTGGCCATTAATTAGCTATTTACCTAGTTACCTATCCTTCCTTAGGATCAGCAAATCAGCATATTATGATTTCTGAAGGATCATGTGACACTTAAAACTGGCATAATGATGCTGAAAATGTAGCTTTGCCATCACAGGATTAAATTACTTTTTAAAATATATTCAAATAGAAATCAGTTATGTTAAATTGTAATAATATTTCATTTTACTGCATCAAATAAATGCAGCCTTGGTGAGCATAAGAGACTTCTTTAAAAACATTAAAAAAAATATTACCAACCCCACACAATTGGGTGCAGGTAACAGTGTTAAACTTATTTAATCTTTAACATGTTGTCTTTAACAAAGTGTAACCACATCATTAAACGTAACTGCTAAAACATCAGGTTTCCTGAACATATGGTTGACACTATATATTAAACACTAAAAAAGAGACTAGTTTTTAAGAGCTGCCATACCAAGCTTAGGGAACACGATGAGGTACTCAGCATTGCATTGTGGGCAGGCGACACGTGCGGTGCTGTTGCCCCTCTGCTTCTCATCAACCCAGCGCTGAAGACATGACTGATGAACCCACTTAGTTGAACCACGGCAGCGGCACGGACGAACCCACTCCGCCGTACGGTCATCCTCATCTGTGGCAAAACACACCCAACAACTCCTGTAAAACACACATAAAAAACAAACAGAGAAACACATCAGCACTTGGCTTGCTATGCGTTCCTATTATGATTCAGGGCAAAGTATAAAAACATAAAGGTGAGAAGAAAGTTTGTCATGTAACTGTGTAATGTTCAAGGCTCCATGAGCAGCAGACTCTTGAGTTATTTTTATAGTTCAACTCTTAAAAGTATCAAGGGGGGAGGAACTGCAGAGTAAAACGGGTCAGTGACTAAGCACAAATGAAACGAGATCTCCAATGAACTCCACTTCAAAAGAAGAAAAAAACATTTTATCATTCAACAACTGAACATTTCCAAATCAATTTACAAGGGTTTTAGTGAATTAATTACATAATATGCCAATTAAAGGTTTAGTTCACCCAAAATTAAAATTATCCCATAATTTACTCACCCTCAAGCCATCCTTGGTGTATATGACTTTCTTTTTCAGCCAAACACAATCGGAGTTATATTAAAGGGATAGTTCACCCAAAAATGAAAATTTGATGTGTATCTGCTTGCCCTCAGTGCGTCCAAGATGTAAGTGACTTTTTTCTTCAGTAGAACACAAATGATGATTTTTAACTGCAACCATTGCCGTCTGCTTAGTGAGGTCTGATCGCGCTCTGACAGTGGAAGTGATGTCTATCACTCATTGAAGTATATGCGCGAGACATCACTTCCGCTGTTAGAGCACGATCAGACCTCACTAAGCGAGTGCTGAACGCAGTTGGATATGGTGGCGTTTTAGAAGTAAAAAATTATATAAATACTCTTCGGTTTCTCGCACGTTTCGTGTCTTAGGACATCAATGTGTCATCACGAGCCGCAGGGTTTCATTTGGATTTGTCTATGCAAAGTTTTTCGACTCTTATTGATCCAAGTTACCATTCACTCCTATTATTTGACTGACAGACGGCAACGATTGGAGTTAAAAATCATCATTTGTGTTCTACTAAAGAAACAAAGTCACCTACATCTTGGATGCCCTGGGGGTAAGCAGATAAACATCAACTTTTCATTTCTGGGTGAATTATCCCTTTAAAAAATATCCTGGCTGTCCAAGCTTGATCACGGGAGTGAATGGTACCCCAAGATTTTGAAGCCCATAAAAAAAATAAAAATAAAAAAAAAGGTATCAATCTATCATAAAAAGTAATCCATATGATTCCAGGGGGTTAATAAAGGCCTTCTGAAGTGAAGCAATGGGGTTTTGTAAGAAAAGTATCCATATTTACTTTATAAACTATAATAACTGGCTTCCCGCAACAGAAGTACGCAAGTCTAGTTCCAGCGGAAGAATGACCTCTGACCTGACTCATGACGTATTGAAGGAAGTGCAGAGGATAGAGCAAAACAAAACACTGGTCATGAATTAGAAGTCTAAAACAAGAATTTCAAAAGAGAAATTTCGATATAAGAGAAGAAGAGCTTTAGTTTGTTGCCCAGCCCTATTTGTTTGAACCGCAAGAGGCGTCTAAGCTTACGATACTCCTACATCCTCATCATACGCAGGGTCAGAGGTCACTCTTCCGCCGGAACTCGACTTGCATATGCCTGTTACCGGAAGCCAGTTATTATAGTTTATAAAGTTTTAAATATGGATATTTTTCTTACAAAACCCCATCGCTTCGCTTCAGAAGGACTTTATTAACCCCCTGGAGCTGTATGAATTACTTTTATGATGGATGGATATTTTTAAATATAACTTCAATTGTGTTTGGATTAAAGAAGAAAGTCATATACACCTAGGATTGCTTGAGGGTGAGTAAGTTATGGGCTAATTTTCATTTTAGGGTGAACTAACCCTTTAATTACTCAAATTATCACAATTGCATGCACAATCACATATGATCATTTTTACTGAGAAAAGTTTGCAAATTAAGATAACTTAAAAACAATTAAGATAATGTCATTTAATTTCCCTGATAATAGTTTAAGATCATTTAATTTATACACTTCATAAGTATATAGAACCTTTTAATAGTTCCCATCATGAGAACATTTTATGAATTTAGTTTTAATTGATTCATTTTGAATTCATTTTTTTATTTTAATTAAATGATATGAATTAAACAGCTTTGCTTTATCACTAGAAAAAAAGTTAAATAACCTGTTAAGCTTGAAAGCATTATGCATAAGATATTTCTCCTTATATAGAACCTTTTTGGCATAAAGGGTTCTTTAAAATTGCATCAAGAACCCTAGGGTCTAAGATTGCAGACAAAAAGATTCTTTAGAAGTAGTTTCTTCTGTTGTCCAGCACCACAATAAAAATGTCCATCCAGTAAATAATCCATGCCAAATCTCTCAGTGTTTCTGCGCTGCTGGAGGAGAGACAGAGACTCTGCCATTCTCTCAGGTTCCTGCGCCAGATTTTCCGTTCTGTCCGTTTTTGAATAAAACATGAGGGATGAAGAGCTGCTCAGGTGACTGAGATCAGCCGTGTGCTCCTGATCATGAACCTCATGTAACCATCAGATGACAATCACAGAGCGAAACAAGAAAGCCTAGATTTGTAATTTCATGTACTTCTTCATCTTTAAAACATGACCTGATCTCAATTTAAAAGTGTGTAATTTTTCAGATGTTAAAATTCTCAGAGAAATATTTCTGTTCTGATTTTTGAAAGAAAAAAAAAAAAATCTGGTAACATGTTACAATAAGGTTTCATTTGTTATATATAATATACATAACGATGAACAATACTTCTTCAGCATTTATTAACAGAACGGCGACTCATTATTTGATTACTATGTCAACAGAGTAGAGATTGTTGAATAAAGTCACTATTTTTGTTTTGTTTTTGCACACAAAATGTATTCTCGTCACTTCATAACATTAAGGTTGAACCACTACAGTCATGTGGACTATTTTAATGATGTCTTAAGCACCTTTCTGGGTCTCGAAAGTGGTAATAACGTTGCAGTCTATCGGAAGCCAGAAAACTCTCAGATTTCATCAAAAATATCTTAATTTGTGTTTTTAATATAAACAAAGGTCTGGAACAACATGAGGTTGAGTAATTCAGAAAATAATTTCATATTGTGTCTAGATGTATGATTCTCTCCTGACAGCAACTACCATAGATGAAGAACAAAAGACCGGAAGAAAAATAAAGAGTGACGAAACGAGAGGAACGCTTCACAAGATGAGCTACGGACAAAAGACGGTTCTCTGTATTTCTTAAGAATCTGCTTCTCCTGTTCCTGTAACCCAGCCTCCATCATGACAACCACCAGAAACACAATCATCCTCTTGAAACCTAAGACATCTTGCTGTCGCCCCTCACTCACACACTAAGAGTGGTGTTCATTAAGGTGTACTGTCAAGGTCAGACAACCAGATTATCAGCTAATAAACAAGGTAAAACAAATTGTGCAGTGAAACAGAATCTGATTTAAGCTTGTTTGCCTACACTCAACGGGGGTAAAGTTTCAAACTACAGGTTATATTATCTGCGGTAAAATACAGACAAGGTATGACATATGATAAGATGATGAGATTTTTGTCTGTTTTGTGGGAGAAAAAATTATTCAGATACATCATAATTCTTTCTTTAACCACAAATAAATAAAATACAAATAAACTAAATGTTTATTTTTAAATATACCAAAAAAAAAAGAAACAATTTAAATAAACTATACAAATGAATAAACGACTATTAATAAATAAATTATTATAAATTACTCATTTTTATGAGGACAGGGTTCAACAAAGCATTTTGTAGTTACAATTTTTCTTTTCTTACTTGTAAGTTCATGATTCTCTGAATTAAAATTGAATCAAATAGAACTGAATCATGATGAGTCGTTAAAAGGATTCCAGCTGTAATAAAAATAAATACTAACATTTTTTAAATTTACAAAAAATAAAATTTCAATAAACTATTTAAATAAATAATAAAACTACTAATAATATATAATAAATTATTAGAAATTTCTCATTTTTATTAGAGAGGATCATAATTATAACACATTAAGGTTTTTCTCTTTCTTACTTGTAAGTCGAATTAAATAGAATTGAATCATGAGGGGTCGTTAAAAGATTCTAATATTTTGTGGCAATGCAGTCTAGATCATAAACCTGTTCTTCAGGAGTGCCGACTTCCATTCAAATCAACCGATTTTTACTATGATGACATAAACATGCATTTATTGCAGCACTTTATCTCCACACGTGCAAACATAACAACCTGAGAATAATAAGGCTAATAAAACTTTGACTTTGTCCAGCTGAACAACTGTGATCACATTCTGTTGACTGCTGTAACTGTAGACACGAGACGGAACTACTTTTCAGCACTGTTTGTGATTATGTTTATGACGGTTAAAATCTCTCAAATATACCGGACCATTTCCCCATAAATCATGTGAACATTCCAGGAACAAATGCTGCAAAAAGCCCTCTTAGATGCCCAGAAAGCAGGCTTCTCGACTTCTAGATTTTCCTGACTACTCGAGTTCTTGCAGAATATAGCTCTAATGTCTATAAGATACCATCAGGAGGTCAGAAAGTCGATACCACTCACCTTTCTTTACATGTTAAGAGCCAGGTTACATGACACAGAAACACAATCTATACAACAGCGAGGGGGTCTCTGGAACTGATAACCCTGATAATAGTTTAAATATCCTGAACTCTAGAGTCCTAACACCGGCTACTATTTCAGACAGGATGAGTTTTCATGGATTTCAAGTGGCTAATTTTGCTACCATTGACTGATGTCGATTTAAAAACTGGAATGATTCTATGGAAGCAGTTTGTGGAAAAACTAAATGTCTATTGTTAAACACTGAGCAAAACTCTTCAGTAAACCCCAGCCCAAACCTTAAGTATGAGCAATAGCATCAAAAAGACCAACGGTGTGCTTCACAAGTGATACAAAGACAAACTCTCCGGCATTTTCTCATTGCTACACAGGTCAGACTGTATTTAAAGAGGCATTAAAACCTCGGCACAATGAGTTTATTCATCGGGCCATGGTCACGTGACTGTGGGAACCTGAAAGACCTTCCAGCCAACAGCCAGCAAGAGAAAGTTCCATCACCAGGGAACCAACAAAGAGCCGAGCATCAGAGGAACCGCTGAGATCCAAGCCGTTCTACTACATATAGGGCTGCCACATTTATGACATTTTGTCTGGCAATAAATCATCATATAAATAACTGCATTTAGCCATCGAATTGTATTTTTATTCATACCATATCAGTTAAATACATAATAATGTAACAATTACACTGAACATGGAGGCAAAAATATGATTACAGATGATACAGGGTAGAAAAAACAATATTTTAACAAGATTAAAAATGTATTATTAATAATATTTGACTAATAATTATATTAGTGCCGTCCGGCCAAGTGACATCTTCACCCTTTTTTCAAATATTATTTTGTTGAAGATTTTAAAAGCAAATATCCCCTCCAGACATCACTTTTGACCACTTCTCTGTGTGTGTGTGTGTGTGTGTACCTCTGCCCCCCATATTCACCTGTCTCAAGCCCAACAGTTTTAAACAGAAATTTAATGTGATAGATTATGACTAGTTTACAGCTGGTTGCACCAGTTGAACACCAGCTACATTGGAGTTCATGTAACTTCAGTCACTGTTTTCCAGTAACGCCAGTCATCTTGAACTTGTGGTCTATATTTGTACTTGAGGGGGGGGTCAGATGTGGCCTACTGCTGATCCATAAACACACACTCTCTCCCCCGCGGTCAAAGTCACAAGACCCATCCACGAGATCACGTTTCACCAGCAAATGTATAAAGCCAGGAGAAACATGAATTCATACACCACACAGAAGTTTTAGTGCAAAAGTGAGTTGCATTTCACTAAAACAGCTATGGATACTTAAAGCTACATTTATATTTGACATGCTTAAAATACAATAAAAAAAGAAATCCTTGATAGCAATTTCCTGCTAAAATGGGACTATTCCAGGATAGTACAAAAATGCAAAAATCACAGTGCACAACAAGAAATTACCCAGAAAATAAACAGCAATCCATCCAATGAGTTCCTCATGGACAAAATTAGGCCAGCCCTACATTTTTTTGTTTTGTTTGAGAAGCCATTTCAATCGAATATACATCACAATAGGCAAGAAAAGACTATCGCAACTTCCATTTCGTGCCAACTTTAAAATATTGTGCACCCTGACTTCAAGAAAATGCATAAAGCCAGCCGATCACATTATCACATGCTGTTTCACAAAACCGTGAACATGAGAATGTGTTGTTAAATTACTGAAATATTAACCTAAAATCTCTAGTAATAAAGTAAAATTTCACCTAGAAGTATAATGCTGTCATGGTATATTCAGGGGCCGACACCATTTTCAACTGAAAACTTTTTGTGCGTTTTTGTGCCTGAAAACACAAACTTTTGAAAATGGTTTCAAGGTGCAAGTTTTTGAAAACAATATCGTTATCGTCTCCATGAAAATGACAAAAAAAATTGAATTTATGAAAAAGGTGACGTCATGCGCATGCAGTCTATAGGTACGTAGTGTTTCTTTACAAAGTGACATCGCCAACTACTGGCATGGCAACATCATGCAATGTTTTTAGTCATTTTCACGAAGCCGTGTGAATGGGGATCATTTCGACAATGTTGTCATCATGTAAGCAAAACTTAGCAAAAAAGCAAAGGAAAATCTTTTGCATTTTTAGTACATGTAATGTACCCTAAGACACCAGAATATTATAGAAACTAGGGGCGGGGCCAGTAAGTAACCACCAGGGGTGCCTTAGGCCCTTGGACTACAGCATTACAGTAAGCCCCCTACCAGTGTTAATTTTGACAGCAAATTTTAATTTAGTCTTAGTTATAGTCTTTTGACTAAAATGCCATTTAGTTTTAGTCATATTTTAGTAATCGGAAATTGTTTTAGTTTTAGTCTAGTTTTAGTCGACTAAATATAAGATTTTAGTCATTTTAGTTTTTTGTAATGCATTAAGCATTTCTCTAACAATGCATAGATCCTATGCACTGATATAGGTAGGCCTACATATTCCCCAAACTGTTTATGTTCACCCAACTGTACTTTGCTCAAAGCGGACGTTTTTTGACCGTTCAAGTGCAAAAAGACACGAAAGAACAAAATTCAGTACTTTTCAGGGATTGGCACACTTATCATTGAGGTACCATTGTAGTTTTTGTTTAAAATTTTTATTAGATTTGATTTTTAGTTTTTCTGTTTTCATTGTAATTTTAGTTAAAAGTTTTAGTAATTTTTTTGTTTACGTATTTTAGTATTTGCTTTTAAATGTCTGTAAGTTTTTATTTATGTTTATTTTAATACCTCAGGTTAAGCTAAAGCTTAGACATTACATTTTTTATATATATTTTTTTTTTATTTCAGTTAACGTTTACTTCAAGTAATGAAGATTACTTTGGTTTTAGGTTTTGTTAAGCCTTATGCTTGTAAAATATATTGATTGTGTGAAATAATGTTCTTAGTCTTTCCTTCCTGTGACAGAAGACACAGTAGTTTACTATGAATTGAATAGAAATTAAACTACAGTATATTGTGTAAACAAAATAACAATGACCAGGAAAAAATCATTATAAACCATCCCAAAATACACCGTGACTCTTATTCTGAAATGTCTGCAGTCTGCACTGTAGCAGGCTGTTCATGAGGGAGATAAAATATGCATTCTTACAACCGTCTAAAACATACTACCATATAAACATCGTGTGGTAAACATTGTCATAATTAATCAACATTAGCTTAAAAGCAATAGCATGGCATAAATGTGCGCTATTCATTAATTGTGAAGCAGTCTGATGTGCTGCTGCGCGAGCCTGTAGAGCGCGCAACAGCGCCACATTTCCCGCGGTTAGATCAGCACATTACAATTCAAATGTGCGCATCTTCCACACAGGACAGCAGTCCTGACTGGATATCTTCCCAAATCGTCCCTCTCTTTCATTTTCATCTCGTTTTTATTAGTTGACGAAAATTAGAGTAGATTTTAGTCATAGTTTTAAGTCATTCAAAATGCATTTTTATCTGTGAAAAAATGTTGTTGATGAAAATTATTCGTCAACGAAATTAACACTGCCCCCTACCCCAGATAACACATTTTTTAGCTTCCTGTCATTCATCTGTTGAAATTTATTTTGTCGATAACATTTTACATTAACAACACTACAATGTGTGTATGCTGCAAATATAGATGAATATGCAAATTCACTCTTTGCCAGTAGGTGGTGCATGTGGAACAGCAGAATTATAGTGGTTACATAAACAAAGCAGCGCTTCGGTAATAAAAACATTATTATACGTGCATTATATGGAGGTAATATGAAAAGAAAATGCCATAATATAAATTAAACAAAATATTTATTGATTGCCAACTGCTCTAAAAGCACGAGCACGTAGAACGCGCAAAACCGCCATGTCTTTACTATGAAACATGCAGTGCTGGCGTTTATTTAAATAAATCATAGCATTTAACATTTAATTATCACATTTAAGCAATATTGCGATTCCTGTTTTTCCGTCCTCAGATTTGAAACCTCCTGAAATTAAAATTGAGACTTTAAAGCATCACCGATGGAACACAGCGACTGGATCTAAAACTTTCAGATGGCACGCAGATTATATCCACGCGCAAGGTACTGAAACCGCGTTGAGCGCAAAGCAGCTCTCTCGCACTATACTATGTCACAGAAAACTAGTTGTCCGGTCCCGTTCACAGCAGGGCTTTGTCGAAAATGCATTTGCAAGTGAAAATTACGGGTATGTGGGTTTGTTTATAGAATGTTGTCACTGCAGCAAACTCCCATATATAGACAAATAATAATTTTAAAAATATATATAATTTTCGTACAGCCACTAGGCCCCTTCCCAGTGTAGACCCCTGGGCCCCTGTGTGTTAATGCGCCCCTGGCAACCTATTAGCAATGCCCTAGCACCGTGCTGTCAGTTTTGCATTTTCTTCAAAAAATCTAGTAGAATATCAGAAATTAGCATAGGCACCATGCAAACCCGTATTTTATTGACATTCAAACAGAACAGAACACCAAAATGCTGGATTATTTCCAGACACCTTCAAACATGACTCAGAAACACATTTGAAAAGACAGTCTGCTTTGTCAATGATGATGTGGAAACACATCAAAGCTGTGCCGGGAAAAACAATAAGGCAGAGAAAGTGAGTTTAAAAACAGCCAAAATAAATGGAGCCAGCTTTCTGAAAACCGACGAGAACAAAAGAGGGTGATAGAGTGTCTGCCACGTAAAGGTCAGACAGGATTTAAGCATGACCCCATCTTTTCAACCAGCGAAGAGCTGCATTGCAGAGAGAGCAGCTGCGGGTGGCAGGCCTCGATAAGACCGTGTGTGCGAGTCTGATAGAGCTACACGCTGGTGTACAGCTATCTGCTTCCACACAGACCTGTGAAGGTTGTTGCCTCAGTGACGGACATTAGAGAAGGATGCAGGATCCATTTGAAAGAGATGAGAGCTTTCACCATGACAACTGACACAGATATGTCTACAAACAGCCTAATGTGCCAATAAACCACTTTACTAACACAAGTCCAGTAGTTTCCTCTCAATTTTTACATTTACTTGGATTTAAACAGAAGAATGAACAGACAACATGTTCAAAACTCACACTGCTTGGTGGAATGCCACTAGCTGCATGTACACTGCCGTTTGTGTAGGTTTGGAGTTGCAAAGATTTTTTAATGTTTTTGTAAGAAGTGCTCACCAAGACTGCATTTATTTGAGCTGTAAAAAGCATAATATTGTGAAATATTATCACAATTTTACAAATTTAAACAGTGTTTTCTATTTTAATATATTTTACAATATAATTTATTCCTCATGCAAAGCTGAATTTTTAGCATCATTACTCCAGTCTTCAGTGTCACATGATCCTTCAGAAAATCATTCTAATATGCTGATTTGTTGCTCAAGAAACATTCCTTTTTATCAATGCTGAAAACAGTTGTGCTGCTTAAAGGTGCCATCGAACATTTTTTTACAAGATGTAATATAAGTCTAAGGTGTCCCCTGAATGTGTCTGTGAAGTTGCAGCTCAAAATACCCCATACATTTTTTTTTATAAATTTTTTTAACTGCCTATTTTGAGGCATAATTAGAAATGTGCCGATTCAGGCTGCGGCCCCTTTAATTGCTCACGCTCCCCGCCCCCTCCCGAGCTCTCGACTCTATCATTGCACAAACAAAGTTCACACAGCTAATATAACTCTCAAAATGGATCTTTACAAAGTGTTTGTCATGCATGCTGCATGCATACATCGGATTATGTGAGTATGGTATTTATTTGGATGTTTACATTTGATTCTGAACGAGTTTGATAGTGCTCCGTGGCTAACGGCTAATGCTACACTGTTGGAGAGATTTATAAAGAATGAAGTTGTGTTTATGAATTATACAGACTGCAAGTGTTTAATAATGAAAATAAAGACGGCTCTTGTCTCCATGAATACAGTAAGAAACTATGGCAACTTTAACCACATTTAACAGTACATTAGCAACATGCTAACAAAAAATTTAGAAAGACAATTTACAAATATCACTAAAAATATCATGTTATCATGGATCATGTCAGTTATTATTGCTCCATCTGCCATTTTTCGCTATTGTCCTTGCTTGCTTACCTAGTCTGATTATTCAGCTGTGTACAAATCCAGACGTTAATACTGGCTGCCCTTGTGTAATGCCTCGAACATGGGCTGGCATATGCAAATATTGGGGGCGTACTATTAATGATCCAGACTGTTACGTAACAGTTGGTGTTATGTTGAGATTCTCCTGTTCTTCGGAGGTCTTTTAAACAAATGAGATTTAAATAAGAAGGAAGAAACAATGGAGTTTGAGACTAACTGTATGTCTTTTCCATGTACTGAACTCTTGTTATTCAACTATGCTGAGGGAAATTAAATTTTTAATTCAATGGCACCTTTAAAGGTTTATTTCACTTCTGAATGAAAATTTCCTGATAATTTACTTACCCCCATGTCATCCAAGATGTTTATGTCTTTCTTTCTTCAGTCGAAATGAAATTATTATTTTTTTTTTTTTTTTAAGTTTTTGAGCAAAACATTTCAGGATTCTTCTCCATTTAGTGGACTTCACTGGGGTTCAATGGATTGAAGGTCCAAATTGCAGTTTCAGTGCAGCTTAAAAGGGCTCTACACGATCCCAGACGAGAAAAAAGGGTCTTGTCTAGCAAAACAATCGGTCATTTTCTAAAAATAAAAAAATATATATATACTTTTTAACCACAAATGCTCATCTTGCACTGCTCTGCGATTGCCACGCATTATGTTGAAAGGTCACGTGTGACATAGGCGGAAGTACCATGGTAGGGCAACTTCAAAATCGTCTAAAATCATTGTTTTACCTTTTTTTGTAAAGGGCGTTTGGCTTAATCTTTGCACATTCGCTTTGTAGACACTGGATCGGTACTTCCGCCTATGTCACGCATGACCTTTCCAACATGATTACATCATGCGTGCTGATCGCAGAGCTAGTGCAAGTCGAGTTAAAAAGTATATACATGTTTTTTTTGTTTTGTTTTTTTTTGGGGGGAAAATGACCGATCGTTTTACTAGATAAGACCGTTTTTTCACGTCTGGGATTGCACTGAAACTGCAATTTGGACCTTCAACCCGGAGAACCCCACTGAAGTCCACTATATGGAGAAAAATCCTGGAATGTTTTTCTCAAAAACCTTAATTTCATTTAGACTGAAGAAAGAAAGACATGAACATCTTGGATGACATGAGGGTGAGTAAAATATCAGGAAATTTTCATTCAGAAGTGAACTAATCCTTTCATGTTTTTGAGGAAACCGTGATGCATGTTTTCTGTGATGAATAGAAAGAACAGCCTTTATTTGAATAAGAAATCTTTTGTAACATTATAAATGTCTTTACAGTCACTTGTGATCAATTTAATATGGAGGCTTGTTTTCATCACGGAATAAAAATAAAATAAAAAAGGAAATTGTACATACTCAATGCATACTTGCGTAATAAAAAAAAAAAATAATTACTGACTCCAAACATTTGAATGCAGTGCATGCATTGCATGCTAACATATAAAAGTTTCCAGCAATCTTGCTGTCGAGTGGAGGGACAGATCTGCTCGAGTGTGTCCCATCAGCAGGCCATTGCAGTTATCTAGTTTATTTTGCAAGCCCTCTGGCAAACAGGACAGTTTCAGTGGAAAAACATGGACAAGGTCAGGACACCGAACAGCTCGACTCCACGCAGTGACCCAATGCATAATTACTGAAATGAGAACTTGTCCATGTCATTTACCAAAAAATTCTCCTATATTTAGAAAATGTGCAATTACAGGGAATATACAATAGTACTGTTTATTTATGACCCATGAGGGTCAGTCTGTAAAACTAACCACAACAACAGTGTCATTATAAACTTCTCCAGGGCACACTGTCCTCTTTGCTGTGTACATTAAAAGTAGAAGCTCATAATACTCAAGATCAACATCACATAAGTCATGTGACAAAGAGCTTCTTTTACCGTGGCGTGAACCTTTACGACACCATCCAGTGACCTGAGCAGGTGTGTGTCAGATCAAACAGGCAATCAAGCCTCTTATGACTTAAGCTGTTTTACTATTAAAGGAATATTCTGGGATCAATACAAGTCAAGCTGTGTCAGTGTTGATTAATGCAGGAAATAATCATTTCACAGTTCAGAAAACATCCAACAATACTAATGTAGTGAACATATTATGAAGTCAAAATGTGATAACACTACTTTTCAACTCCTGTAATGACTATGTAAACTGGTAAACCCAGTAATATTTGCAATCACATGACATGTGCAAAGACAACAAAAAAAATGCTCAGCCAAGATTTCAATCTATGCATAACCAGAAGTAATCCCACTGCTAAAGAGAACTTAGTCAACTTTACAGCTCAAATGTATAAATACATTATAGTTATGACATTACAAAATGCATTTATGCCACATTCAACAGAAAACAACAGCATTTCACAGTTAAAGTAACTTATTTAACATACTGCTCGCATTAATTGCTCTTAAAGGGTTAGATCACCCAAAAATGAAAATTCTGTCATTTATTACTCATCCTCATGCCGTTTCACACCCGTAAGTCCTACGTTAATCTTCAGAACACAAATATTTTAGTTGAAATCCGATGGCTCCGTGAGGCCTTCATAGGGAGCAATAGACATTTTCTCTCTCAAGATCCATAAAGGTACTAAAAACATTTTTAAAATGGTTCATGTGAGTACAGTGGTTCAATATTAATACTATAAAGTGACGAGAATATTTTTGGTGTGGGAAAAAAAAAAAAAAAAAACGACTTATTTAGTGATGGCCGATTTCAAAACACTGCTTCAGGAAGCTTCGGAGCGTTATGAATCAGTGTATCGAATCATGTTTTGGATCGCGTGTCAAACTGCCAACGGCTGAAATCATGTGACTTTGGTGCTCCGAACAGCTGATTTGACACGCTGATTCATTGTGCCCTGATGCTTGCTGAAGCAGTGTTTTTTTTTGGCGCTCCAAAAATATTCTCGTCGCTTTATAATATTAATATTGAATCACTGTACTCACATGAACTGGTTTAGATGTGTTTTTAGTACATTAATGGATTTTGAGAGAGGAAATGTCATTGCTCCCTATGCAGGCCTCATGGAGCCATCGAATTTCAACAAAAATATCTTAATTTGTGTTCCAAAGATTAACGAAGGGCTTACGGGTGTGGAACGGCATGAGGAATTTTCATTTTTGGGTGAACTAACCCTATTATTATTAACTATTATTTTCTATAACTATTGGTTTGTCAATAATAGAAACCATTTTAATAATAACTATTGTTAATTGTAATAATAATTATTATTATATAATATATAATTTTTACAACAGGTAACATCTCGAATTTCAGACACTTAAAAATCAGTATGTTACCGGTTGCAAAAATGAACAGATTGATCTTTAGAGCAGGGGTTGGTAAACACTTAAGGATCTACAAGTAGGCTAAATAAACAAAGGAGTAAAGGACTGAATTAAAACAAAATTAAAAGGCCAAATCAAGGTCACGCCCCCTCGCGAAAGACGTCACATCATGTAGGTAACACTTATTAGCAATAGCATCGCTATTGAAGAGCATCAACGCTCTAAACCGGTGAGCAAACACTCATCAGCTACTCTTAATTGTTAGTTAAGAATATCAATATGTGATTAAGTATATTTATAACAACATAAAAGCCTGTAAATGTGTCTGTACTGACAGGCTGCTATGTAGCTGACATTAGCCATTTGTTTACATTCTATTTCTTTCACTCACCTGTCCACAATATGCTGCATCACAACCGCTCCCTCGTCTGCCATATTTACATGAGTCCGCACACTTGATTACTGACTGAATACTAAACTATGATAATAGTTTAATAATTTAATATTAGAGATTTAATCGTCAGGCCGCAGTGAATCTTAACGCCGTGTTAAACACGCATATGAACACCTTACTGACATCAAGCAACGACTGGAATCCGATTATAAACCATTTAAATTAATTATTACACTCTGATCTATTAATGAATATTCATAAATGTCTGTATTTCCAGAAACACGCAGTGACTCCATTGACTGCGCGTGAGAAAACGCGAGCGGACGCAACACCGCGCTTGTGCGAGCGTTAACTTCACTCTCGCGAGGCAACAGATGCACTCTGGGGCGTGTAGTCTTCATTATATGTCGCCAAAAATATAAAAATTTATGTTCTCGCAGAGGCAGGCAGCCCAGAGCAAGAGGGACTACGCCTGCTGGAGCAACATGAAGATACATATTTGGCTTCAGAATACCTCGTACTGTGGTAAGGAGGGTCAGCATATTTCAATACAATTTATATATGATTAGATTGCATGTTTTATTTAACATGGCAGAGCATCCAGGAATTATAATATGATTTGTGAGAGCCTAATTCATTTCCCTTTTTCACATAGCATATGGTTAAGCAATTATAAAGTGTTTATTGCTGAGGTGTTTTGATCCTTTCTCATTTCTTTTATTGAGTGCATTATTACAAATAAGACTTGAATTGACAAGCATTTTAATATGTTCTATATTTCATATGAACTTATTTATTAGTAGCCTATTAGTTCATGAATAGAGCTGTCATTTTAGTTATTCATTAGTATCAACTTATTTATTAGTATTAGTTAATGAATGGAGCTGTAATTGTAGTTCAGTGTGTTTCATAAATACATTTCCATTATGACAGGGGTGAATATGGAGCCACATAGCAGATTTGCATGCTTTTATTGTGTTTATTTTGAAATTATCATGATATTTTATATGATACAATCTTACATGATTATGCATAAAAACCTGGCAATTTGTAAGTGTTATTTTATTACTAAAAGGTCATTTCTGATAGTTTTGTTACGCATGTTAACATAGTCAGTGTCACAAAATCTGGCTTAAAATTGGATTATAAAATGGATACAGCATTTCAGCCATGCTAAAATCCACAGTATAGCAACAGATATGACACAAAACACCTGTTCATCATATCAACTCCCATATCAGATAGTTTTTGTTGCTTAGCAACACTCTATTGTGTCAGGTAGTATATCTCCTAAGCATAAGGGTGTTTCCCTATTAATTTACTTAATAAAATAAAATTTTCTTTAAAAATTGTTCCTTTTATATTTTAATATTCAGTAGCCATTTTAAAAACCAAACATTCTGGACCATAATGTATTTGAACTATAACCTAAAGGGCTGATAAATGGTTAATACCGTTATTTGCATGTTATAATATAAGCTTTGCAACGTCATATAGTGAGTTTGATGGCTGCACTGACCGAAAAACTACAATTCCCATAATTCCGCAGTGCATTAGCCATGCGCCGCAGTCAATCAGCTGTTGAGGCGACTGCAGAAGGGCAGCTCATCTGTCATATCAAAACCCAGGCGAGACAAACAGAAATAGTCTTATTTACAGAAACCCAAAAGGTGAACGATAAGGTAAAGTCTGATTCATGTACGACAAGAAAAAAGCAAGCAAAAGAGAAAAAAATCAATCCGTCAGATGCATGTTATGTGTTTAATAATAGCTACTATGAGTTGTGTGCGCGGATTAAAGTGCTGGATTTGATTTCTTTCCCTTTCTAATAACCCGGTGCATTTTAGAAATGAATAATAATATACATGCATGTGCTGTGACGCTCTTGTTTACTGTCATTTAGGTGGTCAGCGCGTGCTCTGATGTGATGATTTCTATTGTGACCTTGAATATGCAGTTCTAATGCAGCGAAACGAGGATTAACGGACGGAAATATTGGCAGAAACGCTCAAAAATTTGATTAAAGGTTGAGTTCATAAATCCATCAGGCTCGCTGAAACTGTCGCATTCTCGGCCTGTTTTTCATGGGAATATATTTGGCATCGTAGAAACCCTCAAAGAGGTATGTTGAAATTGTTGTACTTTTCAAGACGGTTGAATAAAATCTCTTTTCGTTCGACTGTTTTGCTTATCAGAGTATATATATATAGAGAGAGAGAATTGTAGCCCAAAATTGGTAAACCATAGAGGAGACATAATAGCTTACTATAAGGGTGCAAAATAGAGATGTGTCACATGAAGTAATACAGCCAGTGGAAAAACATCCAGAGCTGTTATTGGGATTTCTGTTGCGTATGTTTTGTGCAGCATTGCTGGGTGTAACCCAAGATCCTGCAGCAAATATAACCTAGTTGCTGAGCTGTGCCATGGACTGTTGTACACCATCCAAGCCAAAATGTCTGAACATACACTTTTCAAACTTATGCTTAGGCTACATGATTTTTTTTTTCTTGCATTTTATAAATATGTACCTTATTGATTGTATAAATACACACACACACACAAATAGATTAGTCTGCATTACAAACAAGATACACAATAATTTGCACTATATACACATTACAATAGACAAATATGTAAACATTTTAGACATGAAGTACAGAACAAACTTTATCATTTGACACAATATGCACTAAAGCACATATTGTATAAGGAGGATTCACATGAAGCATCCACTTGGCATGTATTGTGTGATACACTGAACCACCAGAAGTGTTTTAAAATGTAAAATGGCAGAGAAACCCTTGCATGTTTGTACTTTAGTAGCAAAAGTCAATGTCTTTGCATGTATTGTGGAGTCAGTACGCACAAATGACTATAGCTACACTCTTAAAAGTGAGTTGCAAAGCTATTTTCCTAATGTATTTATTTGATTAAAACTGTGTAAAGTGTGTCTCTTTTAACCTTGCTGAAGGACGCAGCTGTATTTATTGACGTATGCAAATTGAGGGGCGGGGCTTATTAAAAAAAAAAAAAAAAAAAAAAAACAGGAACAAGAATCAGTTTCTCATTTCTGTCTGGAGTTCCGGTGAGAGAAAAACGAGACGTGGCGAAAATTGGTGAATATCGGTGACCTCCGAGCTTTTCTCCTTTATTCGTGTCGGGACACATGAGTAAGGGGGATAAAAGAGGAGTACAGACAGATCCCGTGCTGCTGCTGTGCTGATACATGGCTGATCAGGGGCTCATTAATAATAATAATCCCAGCCCGATCGGTGTGATCAATAATAACTGATCATCTGTGTTTCAGCTCAAAACATGCAGGATGATTTACTGATGGACAAAAGCAAAGCTCAGCCTTACCAGCATCAAGACCCGTCAAATACAGAGCCTCCATCCACCCCGACCCCCTCCGACCCTCCGATCCTGGACGAGCAGAACCACGTCGGTCACTCCGAGCGGGTCGCCATGGAGTCTCCGGTATTACCGGGTTTGGGTTTCCCTCAGGATTCCTCTCTCTCACCGTCGTTCGGTAGCACTTGGTCCACCAACACCGTAGACGAGGGCTTTTTCCAAGGAATTCCGTCGGTAAACGGAACGATGCTTTTTCAGAACTTTCCCCATCACGTCAACCCGGTGTTTGGAGGTAGTTTTTCTCCGCAGATGAGAAGATCCCCGATGAGTGTGAACCAGAGGAACCCCTACAGCCACCAGACCCTCATCAATAAAGTGACCGCGTCGTCCGCTTCTTCGTCCGCCTGGAATAACCATCAGAACGCGGTGTGGAGCTCCGCGGCGAACCCCTGGAGCGGCAGAGACCCGCGGAGAGCGCTCGGGCTCGGGCTGGGCGTCCCGTCTCCGCTCAACCCTATCTCCCCGACGAAGAAGCCCTTCCCGAGCAATGTCATCGCGCCTCCGAAATACCAGAGACCCGGAGCCATGCAGAAACCCTGGATGATCTCAGAACCTCCGGAACCCTTCAGAACCGACAACGGCAACAACATGCTGCCTTTTCAGGTGAGATTAATCAATAAATATAGGCATGATGCATCATCATAGAAACAAAACGTAATTTGTTTTAGACATTATCATAATTTATACATAATGTATAGCCTAATAATTGTTGGAAAACATGTATCATGCAAAATTATAGATAATCCCTCAAAATATTAATACAATTTGTAGTCATATAATACATATATAGGCTGTTTGCTCATAAAACATAGGCATAGATAGTCATAATTAATAGTTAAATTACATCATTATAATCATGAAACAATTTATAGACAATACAACAAAGTTTTTTATTTACATTAATTTTATTGTTTCTCTTTAAAGGACTTGATTAAAGTAAATTCCCCGTCACCGAATTTATGTATACTCTCTTTCTGACTGTAAGGAAAAGTTGTTTTGAATTATTTTCCAGCTGTTTCTATAAATGTCATTGTAAGGTGGAAGGGTTCAAATTCCCATCAGAGGCTCTCCTGCAGCTCGCTTGGGGGCGTTTAAAAGCAACACCACTCGAATCTGATTGGTGCTTGTTGAGTGAGGGGGCGGGGCCTGCTTTGCTGTCATGAACGGAAACATTGTAGCATAATCTCAGATAGAGAACATTGATATTTTTATGTATTTTTTTTTTTTTTTTGAACAGAGCTTAATTCTTTAGATTTTACAAGCATCATCTGATTCTTCTCCATTCGATACAATGTTTTTCTCCATAATTGGCAGGAATTAACTCATGAATGTTTTTGATGAGTCATGCACATGTCTGTTTGTCTACATCACACTTTCTTAATGTTAATGCACTTTAGTAAAAACTAGGTAAATTCTACTTTGAAATTTGTGAGCATGAGCAAAAACACTGAGCATGAGAAGTAATTAGGAGTAATTTTATTTGCATTTATTTTTAGAATATAGCTTTTGCCTTTGAAAAACTTGTCTTTGGTCATCTTGCAAATGGATCATTTACAAGTGAATATTATCTGTGTTTTGAATGCACATTGTAGTAGCCTAGAACACGCATATATCCATTGGGCATTGAAAACACGTTAGCCGATCACTAGTGTTTTTGTCATGGAAAGTGTTATTTTGAGTAAGATTTCGTGCACTTTTACCCACAATGCTGTCAGTTTCCTGATATTGTAGATCTGTTTTGTCATCCTTACAAGAATGCATTCAGTGCATACAATACTGTCATTAAAAACAAATCAAGGAAGTTTGATGCTTCCATTGAAGTTGTTGCAAAGTAAAGTGATCTTTATTTTCAAAGTAAAAAAAATAAAGAAAGAAATATAACAAATATTTGGCAGGAAGGAACATATATGTAGTTTCTAGTTCATATATAAGGTATGCAAGCAGGCTGCCACTATACAAGATGTGGCATGTGTGTGTGTAGTTGTTTAATGCTGAAATATGTGTGGCCCGTGTCTGATAGTGACTGAAGTGAGGAGCTCAGCGTTTTGATTGCTCATGCTTTTCACAAAGTGGGCAGATTTTTATCTGGAACCTGAGAGGGGAAATATCGCTTTTTGAATGCTCAGCCAGTTGCGTGACAATAGGCTCGATGTGCAAACAATGTGCTTCCCTCGGTTGGCCTCTGCCCACTGCCATATTCATCCGCACACTTTCACCGGCTCACGCTCTTTTTTTTTTTTTTACTTTTCCTTTATTCTCTTGCTCATTCTCTGTAACTTGTTTAATTGCATTCGCAGTGAACTGACAGTCTCAACCTATTTGTGTTTGCCTGTCAGAGGGCAGGAGAAACATTTGGGTAGAGATGAGGATGCAGATTACCGGTAACCATCATGCGGAACAGCACAAGTTCGAAATTCACAATGCTTCTGATCCAAAAAATAGATAATGCTGTACTGAGTCATTATTTCCAATGTTTTTTCATATACTGTGAATTAAAACACTTACTGCAAACTGACAGGATGCCCACTCTGTTCACTAATCGTCTGATGCAACCAAAAATGGCAAGAGCTGACTAAAATCACCATTTTCGGTCGGATTGGCTTGCTGTACACAGATTCACACAGAGAGTCTGAATGAAGGTTTTTACCAGTCTGTCTGGGAACAAAGTTGCTTTTATAAAGTACCTACAAGTTCTTTTGAGGAGCATTTAATCACTTCAGTTTTGTTGGAGTTGCTTATTTTTTGCTTATTTACTTAGTTTATTTATCTGTGAAATGTGTACTTTTTCACTTTTTGAGAGAAAGAAATTCTGACCATGTCTGATGAAACCTACATACAATTTCCTCTCATTTCTTTAGTCGTTTATAGACTGGTGTTATTTTAGTATTATTTATATAGTATTACAGTATTTATTAATATTTTGAATTATCTTTTATTTGTATATTTTCAGTTTTTATTTGAATTTTAGTTTACGTTTTAGTAAACCAAAACAAAACATAGATATTTTTTGTAATTTTTATATATTTTTTTTATTTCAATTTTAATAATTTTAGTACTTCAACTTATTCATTTCAGTTATCTCCCAAGATAAGGATTTCCAATTTTCTAGTCTATTAAATGTAATTTTTTCATCTAATATTTATATTTTATTTTGCCTATATTTCAGTTGCTAAAAATGATATTTAATAGTTTTATACCTGACAACACTGTCATGGACTGCAAGCACAATGAATGATTTTTTCCTGACACAAATCTGCTACAAAAGTGTAGAATATTGCTGCTAAACAGTTAAATACATTCATAAATATAAAAAACATGTAGAGGACATTCAACAACAATGCTGGGATCCAGTTTTTTGGTCTCTGACCCTGTTTACACCTCGTATTAAGATGAGTTTTGGTCGATCGGAGCACAAGTGGGCGGGTGTATATGGGGTCTAAAAAGTTTTCTGCTTGACCACTTTTAACCACTTCCAGAGGTAGTCGAGAGATTGCTTTTGTAGTGTAGACACTCATGTCAAATGTGTTATGGAAAGTGCGCTGGCAAGACGGGATTTAAACTTTGTCGGCTGAAGAACTAAGTTTGGTTTGAAGATGAAAATCGTACCAAGCACAATGTTCTCTCACCATTCCTGATTTCTAACACCCACTCACAGCGTTCAGTGTAGTCTTGCAACTATTTCAGAAATGAAAGCTGATGCTTTCCGTATGTTTTTCTGTCATCTCCGGCACGTTCATATTTAATTGCATGCGCTTATTTCGTCTATTAGACTGAAAGATCTGAAAAAGCCCTTATATTTACCCACCCATAGACCCTCCCCTCGAAGAAATCAGGACAAAAGTGTTTGAAAGTGGACAATAGAGACAGATTAAAACACCAGGTGTAAACGGGAATGTGTCTCCCTCATCCACTTGTGATTCGATCCACCGAAACGCATCTTGATACCAGGTGTAAACAGAGCCTTAGATCTGAATTTGGCCCTAACCCTGGACAGATGCTAATTTGAAACAATGTGAAATGGTGGTTTAGTGGTTCATCTTTAACTTCTGAGCTTTGACCCCCTTCCTTCTGTCTTTCAGGAAAGGAATCGACCCTTTGACCCATTCAGCTTGCAAACTTTGGAGAATTCCTTAATGGACATGATTATGACCGACCATGACAAAGGTAAACATCACCCTGCCGCTGGCCCACCAATGACTATCGCTGATATTTTATGGAGGAATCATTTTGCAGGTTAGGACTATTTATACATCCATGCTTGTTCTTTTAACTTCATATGATTAAAAAAAACTTTTGGTTAATGTCATAATTGTTTATTTTATTTTTTCTACCACTATAACATATGATTAAATGTTTTATTATGTTGACAGTTGCTTTCAATAACTGTTGTCTTACCTGCAAAATATTGCCAAAATATTATAAATAATATAAAATCACTACTGTTCAAAAGTTTGAGGTCAGTAAATGTTTTTAAATGTCTTTTTAGAATAACTTAATTTATTCAGAAATTAAATGGGTCAAATGTGACATTAGAGTAATTTATATTTTCATATCATGTTTTCCATTTAAAATATCAAGCACCACAATTGTTTTCAACATTAATAATAATAACAAATGTTTCTTGAGCAGCAAATCAGCATATTAGAATGATTTCTGAAGGATCATGTGACACGAAGACTGGCATAATTGGCTGCTGAAAAATCAGGTTGGAGCCAAAGAAATAAATTACATTTTAAAATATATTAAAATTATTAGAAAACAGTTATTTTAATTTGAAATAATATTTCGTAATATTACCGTTTGTTTACTGTATTTTTGATCAAATCCAACCTTGGAGAGTCAAACCTTTGAATAGTAGTGTAAATAATAAAAAAAATATCTACTATATATTCAGATGTTTACTATTTATTTATTTGTATTTTAGGTTTTCACATCTATTCTTCCAGAATTTTTATCATTAACATTTTCAGTGATGCTGCACAGACCATTTGCTGAAGAGAAAGTTTAGTTGTTCTAATCTGTTGTTGTGGGAAATTCTCTCATAAGTCGTTTTAAGATCACACTACAGTCTCAGGGGACATCATGAGAGATGGCTTTCCTCTCGTAGACAATGGAAGCGTGTGATTGTGTAAAAAGGAGGTGAGGGAAGTTGTTTTTTATGTGCTGGTTGCATTGAGGCCCATGTCAGGTGTGGAGCTGATTTTCCAGATCTGGGTTGGAGAAGAGATGTGAATCTGGCAGTTGTAGGGTCTGGATTCTTGAGTGATCGCTCCTGGAAAGGAAAATCATGACTTCAAGAGCAGAAAATCATGACTACCAGACACCCTGGCAAACTGCTCACCTCAAGCAGATGTCTGTAAAATAGGCTATGCAAAGAAAAAGAGATGTCAATAATTTGCATCAAACCCAACTTTTTAGGAACTTGTAAATGTTCTACCTAAATTTCTAAAGAAACCTTTTCCCATCCTACATTTGCATGAATAGCGATTGTGCATCTGTTTGTTTGTGTGGTAAATATGGTGAGTCACTGCAGTTATGGCATCTGCCTGTCATGACATGTTGTTTTTTATTAGGCTAGTAAAGATCATTAGCAGATCAATGGTCCTGTAAAACAGGCTCCTCACTCCAAATCACTGCGTTGTTTTTCTCTAATCTTTGGTTTTCTTAAAGGATTAGTTCACTTCAGAATTAAAATGTCCTGATAATTTACTCACCCCATGTCATCCAAGATGTTTATATCTTTATTTCTTCAGTCAAAAAGAAATTAAGGTTTTTGAAGGAAAACATTCCAGGATTTTTTTCCATATAGTGGACTTCACTGGGGTTCAACGGGTTGAAGGTCCAAATTGAGGCTTCAAAGGGCTCTACACGATTCCAGACGAGGAATAAGGGTCTTGTCTAGCAAACTGATCGGTCATTTTCAAAAAAAAAAAAAAAAAAAAAAAAAAAAAAGAATTGTACTTCTTAACCACATATGCTCATCTTGCACTGCTCTGTGATCCTCCATGCATTATGTTATCAATCGTTGGAAAGGTCACGCATGACATAGGCGGAAGTACCGCAGTAGGGCAAAAAACTCATGAAATCTCATTTTCTCTTCCAACTTCAAAATCATCCGACATCTTTGTTATAACTTTTTTTTGTAAAGGCCGTTTGGCTTAGTCTTTGCACGTTTGCTTTGCAGACACTGGAATCGGTACTTTCCGCTACATCACGCATGACCTTTCCAACGTGATTACGTAATGCGTGCCGCAGAGCAGTGCAAGACATGCATTTGTGGTTAAAAAGTAAATACATTTTTATTTAATTTTATTTTTTTTAGAAAATGGCCAATCGTTTCACTAGATAAGACCCTTATTCCTCAGCTGGGATCGTGCAGAGCCGTTTGAAGCTGCACTGAAACTGTAATTTGGACCTTCAATCCATTGAACCCCACTGAAGTCCACTATATGGAATGTTTTCCTCAAAAAACATAATTTCTTTTCAACTGAAAAAAGAAAGACATAAATATCTTGGATGACATGGGGGTGAGTAAATTATCAGGAAATTTTAATTCTGAAGAGAACAAGCTAATTCTGTCATCATTTACCTTAGTCTCATATTCACGTTAGTCGAGTAAAACGAGTTTGTTCATTCAATGAAAAATTGAAAGTGATGTAGAGTATGATGAAATAAAAGGAAATCTGAATGCAAGTGGTCACAGGAGACACAATTTCAACACATATTAAAGGGATAGTTCACCCAAAAATGGGCATCCAAGATGTAGGTGACTTTTTCTTCAGTAAAACACAAATGTTGATTTTTTTTTTTTTTTTTTTAACTTCAACTGTTGCGGTCTCTCAGTCATATAATAATGCATGGCAATGGGAACTCCATCTATAAGAGTAAAAAAAAAACACGCACAGACAAATCCAAATTAAACCCTGTGGCTCGTGACGACACATTGATGTCCTAAGACACGAAGGATCGGTTTGTGTGAGAAACTGAACAGTATTTATATCATTTTTTACCTCTAATACACCATGTCCAACTGCTTTGTGCATCCGGTTGGTAAGATCTGAAAACGCGCTCTGATGACGTAAGTGATCTCTCGCGTGTATATGTCTATGAGTGTGAGAGATCACTTCCGGCATCAGAGCGCGTTCAGACCTCAATCACCGGATGCTCAAGGCAGTTGGACATAGTGGTGTATTAGAGATAAAATATTATATAAATACTGTTCGGTTTCTTGCACAAACTGATCGTTTCGTCACGAGCCGCAGGGTTTAATTTGGATTTGTCTGTGTGTGTTTTTTTTTTTTACTCTTATAGATGGAGTTCCCATTGACACACATTATACGATTGACAGACCTCAACGGTTGGAGTTAAAAAATCATCATTTGTGTTCTACTGAAGAAACCTACATCTTGGATGCCCTGGGGGTAAGCAGATAAACATCAAATTTTCATTTTTGGGTGAACTATCCCTTTAATACCAGGTGAAAACGGTAATGTGTCTTGACTATTTGTGATCAGATCACCAAAACTGCATATTAAAGGGTTAGATTAGCCAAAAATGAAAGTTATCCCATAGTGGGTGATCTAACCCTTTAATATCAGATGAAAACAGGGCTTCTCTCTCACATGCTGGATTTCTTAGATATTGTATATCATTTGCGGGCGTCAGGGATCCGCTATCAATATGACTAAGACTCCCAGAACTTCCAGATGTCTGGGTAATATCTGTGTGGTTGCAAGTTAATTTACTTGTGTGAAAATTTCCCCCCCGTGACATTCCTACAAACAACAAAATTTGAACAACCCCTTTAAGTTCACTCTCAGTCTAGGCTGCAGCTGAATCGGATGATTCTGTTGGTTTTGTTCCAGATGTTCTTAGATCTGTGTCTCAAAGGGTCTTCTGAGGAGCCTGTTCACACTTCACATTAATCTGATTGAATTCATAGGAAATGTGTTTTGAAATGCAGAACAGAGTAATCTTCATCCGAGTACACATGACCACAGTCTCTCTCCTTCTCCGGTCCCAACATTGACAAAAACACACACCCGCAATCACAAAGATGCCTTTGTGCAAGCACACGCACACAGATTTCTTTTGGACTTCTCACATGATCTGTCTTGTGTAACTGTGACCAAAGGTTTGAAACAAATCTGTTGTTTCCTACACGTCATGGGTTTTGAAAAATCTTCCAAAGCTTGACTGATACTGTGGTGACAGTCACAGCTTGGCAGCAGCCGCAGTTTGATTTGATTATGCTCAATAACTCAGCCATAATGATCATACTGAACTAGCTGATGAGAGGAATATATTTGAGGATACTGTTTCTGCACATACGCATGAACCGGTTCCTCTCATTACAGTTAGAACTAGGAAACGTTTGACACGGTGACTTGTAATCTGGGACGCTGCGGTCCGCTGGGTTCAGTCAGAGCTCATTTTGGCCCCGTAAGCCAAAGTTGAGACAGTAGCTAAGATCATGATGCAAGTTGTTTGTCAAGCCTGGGCTGGTGTGACTTTGAACATTGACATGAAGTGTCTCATGGTTCACGGTTCAACTTGTCCTGTATTGAAGGCCTAGGATGAAAATAATATGTATGAAGAGTAGGGCTGTGCGATTTAATCAAAATTATAATAAAATGCAATGTATGTGCGATTTCTGAACTGCAGAAAGAGCTTTTTTTCCCTTCGCCAGCCCCCTCAGTGTGCAGTCTGATTTCAGCTTGCCTAAATCTAACTCGAGAACAGAACAAGGCAGGTTTACCATTACGAAATGAAATCACAGATACAGAGAAGGTGAATTCAGGGCAGGATAAGCACTAGGCATATAAAAAAAATCAACATCCGTGGTTTGGGAATACAGAAGAGATGATGTATCACAGAGCCAGGTAATTTGTAAGACCTATCAAAAAATCGTTGCGGCAAAACAGAGTAGGGGCCATTGACACAGAACATGATTTTGCAGTTAAAAACACAAAATGCAGATCTAGAGGTGCATTATTTAAAAAAAAAAAAAGAAACATCTTTTACCTTGAGCGTTGCGTAGACTGCCGCAAAACATGCTGCAAAAGATGCAAGATGTAAGCGCAATTATTAAAGACATCCGTCTAGTATTCAATTACATAGAAAAACAATGGCACGTTCTGAACCAGGACAATTTTTTTGTCCTGGTTCAGAACCCTAATGAACCCTAATGGATAGAGTAAGCCAAAATGTCTCTCTTTACAAACTACCACTTGTATTTCTGATCATGTTTAAGAACAATGTAGGTTTGTGAAGGTATGTAATAGTAACGTAACTGCATAATTTCGCTAAATAGGTATTAAAAAGTGCTGTCAATGGATTTTAAAATGTAATTGCAATTAAGATATTTGAATGAATGCCTTTAAAATCATTTCAAAAATAATGAATTAAACATTTAATTACATGTAATCATTGATAGCCCTAGATTTAAAGGGTTAGTTCAAGCAAAAATGAAAATTCTGTCATTAATTACTCGTTCCACACACATAAGTCCTTTGTTCATCTTCAGCACTCAAATTAAGATATTTTTGATGATATCCGAGAGGTATATGACTCCTCCATAGACAGCAATTTAACAGACAATTTCAAGGTCCAGAAAGGTATTTTCTGTACCTTTTTTGAATTTTGTTTTGATTCCAGAATGTTAATTTTGGGTGAATTATCCCTTTAACTGTTATTCTCAGATTGTTCCCGCAACAGTTTGTCAGTTCTCAGCACACAGCATTTCACTGTAGGGTCTTTTCTATTAATAGTTTAACATTGTTTGTCTTTCCTTAAAGCCACCCTGTTAGGTCGTCCATGTGAAGCTCAAGGTGTGTGAAAGTTGATGTGAAAGTTGCTCAATTTCAAGGACATTACAGTCTCGGTCTGTTTTTCCACAGTAAAAGCTTATACTGATTGCTCCTAAAGGCAGGTTTGGTCAAACATTGAACTCTTTAGGGTCATATTATAAGGCCTAAGCCAGTTCTGTTATTTACATACTAAAACAGTTCTTGCTAGCATACCAGGATTATTGTCAGCAAGTTTGTTTTGATCCATTCAGGTAGGTTTTTATTAGCAATCTCACTTTAGGGATGTAAAAATGCAACAATCCATTATGATTCTTTGATCTGATAATAAGTTTGTTTACATGTACAAGGACTGATTTCATATAAATCAGCTCATTATAAAACATACCTGCGAAAAAAAAACAAAAAAAAAAAAAACATGAGAAATTGCTTGGTTTTAATATAATATTGTCCATTGTGGTTCTTAGTTCAAAATGCAATTCTCAATCTATTTTAAGAAAAAGTGTTATGAAACCAGGCTGACCAAATTTCAGATTTCATGATGCATTGCATCATTTAGCCAAGAATTGTAAAATCATTGTCAGATCAAACATTTTTCTTGTTTTTTTTTTTTTTTTTAAGTGTGTGATGGGTGATGGGTGCTTTTATCATGAATTCCACAGGGTTGTTACAAGCTTTGCTCCAGTTCTAATTCTGCCCTGTTGTTGAAGGTCCATGTCCTCAGATGTTGTTTTATAACCTTTATTTTAAGCCGGTGTGTGAGGGGAAAAAAATGGCTTATGTGTATCTGTCATAACAAGACTAGAAAGTTGCCCTTATTCATACAGCAGGATAGACGCTGACATTTGCTTCCAGAGTTCAGGCCTGATCAAACAGCGAGAGGGGAAAGGGAAATGCATGATTTGCATAACCATAGACCCCTGTGAGGAAATGTCAGGGGAACATGTTTGGCTCTGTCTTTGAGGTGCTTCTTCTGTCAAAAGTATACTGATGTTAATCTTAATCGAATGTGAGCTGTAGATTTCCATTAACAGTAGATGCTTTTTGTATGAGAATACTGAAATATCCAGCTAAAAGCCAGTTTAAGGTGGTAGATGGGAGCATGTTAGCTGGTTTATAATAGGTCCAAGCTGGTCAGTAGCTTTATTTTTTTTAGATGGTTGACTAGCTGGACTGCCATTACCTGACTGGAATTGTAGACAATCCTGCAGTAAACAGCTACAATGTTCTCACCAAGCTTTTGTGATCTGGTTTTCCAGTTGGGCCCATTACCAGCTCATCCTTGGTAGTCCATCCTGTCAACCCTGTAAACCAGCTTGGAGCTGGTTTTAGTTGGATTTTACAGAAGGGTAATTTTCAAACCAGCAGAGATACTCAGTCTGTCCATTACGTCACCGTTGGGTCTGCAGTCAGTTAGAGATGTGCTGGAGAGGAACTTATTAACTACCGACTCTTTTCCAGCAGTCTTAAAGTCTGAAACGAGTGAAACCAGCCTCAGAATTACAACCACTCTGAAATATTTACATGCATTTCTGTAATATTCCTCAGAAAGTGCATGATTATTTTAATATAGTAAGGCCTCCTTTGTTTCCAGAAGAGGGCGGAGCTTTAACAGCTCGTATTTCGGATACTCAACAACAACAAAAAAGGAGAATCTCACGCCAAAGTGTCAATTGTTAATAGCGGTACATTTTTGAACCAGAGTCAGACACTGGTAAAGAGACTCAGGAAGAAGTTACAACTTTTAGAATGCAACTGGACGTTTCTGAATGGTTAGTGGATAAATTTATGTAGTTGTTGTGATTCAACTCATCGACTTGCATGTACTGTCATGTTAATCTTTTGTGCAAATCCAGCATTGAACTTGCCCTCGAAGGTGAAGCTGTCCGGCGTAAAATGATTTGCGCAAATATATAACCCTTTACTGACTTTCTTCGGCACATTTCCTTCATAAATGAAATTCAGCCATGGTTTCCTCAATGGCTCAGATGCAGAAAGTCTATGGAGACTCTTATATTCGTTGGTACTTCCAAGAACAGAACATTTGTAATCTTTTTTGGTGTAGACATTGTATATCTCCAGCTTCTACAGCGAGTTAACGGAAATGGCGGACTGCTGCGACTCACTCAGGGCGGGATCTATGCTAATAGGGCAGATCGTCACCAGTCATGGGCGGGGCTTCCCCCTACTCTTACGTAAGTTCTGGAAACATGCGTTTGGATGGATTGGATTTGGATGGAGTGGATGGATTTTTACCATTATAGGCTCGTTGTTTACACACACACTCTGTGTTCAAACACCTTATAAAAGTGAATTTTGCATAATAGGTCCCCTTTAAGATTAATACCTTACTTGTTTCTTATTACACCGTGTCTACACCAGACACAAGCAGCGCGACACGTCAGAAGCAAATAGAATCCATTATAATCACTGATGCTGTCTACACTGGATGTGGCGGGACAAGTTAAATTACTGTCAGTAAACTGATTCCAAGTTCTATTTCTGATGTACTCCAAGCACTCGTGCTACTTCTGACAAGAAGAACAAATGGATTTGCAATGCATGGCTTTGTCACGTCCAGTGTAGACAGCCTCAAGCTGTTGGAGTGCAGCCCAACGCAACAACTGTCACATCCGTTGTAGAGACGGTGTAAGTGTGTCCCATTATCTTCTTTACTTCAAATTTGCTCATGCAAATTCTCCCACAGTGTTTAACCTAAATGTATGTTGGAAAGGAAGTATTTGTCCATGTCGTTTAGTACATCATGCCTAGTGTTTCATTATCAAAATATCTACAAAACTAGATAAATTTACCATAAAAAAAATAGCATTAGATACAAGAATAAATTTAGTGAGCTTTATGCCTAAATGAATGAAAAACTAGAACATGCACTTAAATTCAAGATGATTTTTATGAACATAATCTTGATATCCATTTTTGTTTTTCAGATAAATTCAACTTCTTGTAGCAATATATAAAATACGTATAAAATGTATTAGTTGAAAGCAATGTAATGGTCTGTATGCGAATATCTGTATGCGAATCCATAGTGAATTTTGCTTGAGGACGAAATATTTCCCAATACACATTTTGCAACATGTTTAAGTTGGTCATGCAAATTCATTACATTGATCTACAGAAAGCTGCTTGGTTTGAAAGTGAGAAAACCATGTGAATATAAAACGATTGCTTATGAAATTTCGCTAATGTGACAGCTCTTTGTCACTTTGGGTAAAAGCATCTGCCAAATGACACTGACTAATAACTGTTGTTTGTTTATTGTATGTGAGTATTATTTGTTCAAAATGGCTTATTGTATGTGAGTATTGTTTGTTCAGAATGACTCAGCAGTGACATTTAATTCAGATGACTGCATTTGA
This sequence comes from Chanodichthys erythropterus, assembly GCF_024489055.1. Taxonomy (NCBI): domain Eukaryota; kingdom Metazoa; phylum Chordata; class Actinopteri; order Cypriniformes; family Xenocyprididae; genus Chanodichthys; species Chanodichthys erythropterus. The sequence goes on from NC_090225.1 coordinate 9,757,037, forward strand.
AGCGTAGGCTTTATTTAAAGTGCATTGCGCTGCTGATAAAATGAATCATGGGTCTCTTGAAAGGTGTTGATGCTTTATGATGTAATCGTTCATTTTGAAATCAACTTTCACCTTTTTATTTGTATCATTATGTGCTTTGGCTATTGTTGGCACATGTCCTGATGGTTGAGCTGCTTTGATTTGAATTATTGAGAAAATAGTCCATATGTGAAGGATGTGATCTCAGCACAGCTGCTGGTTCTCACCAGAGACACTATATATAGCACAGCACACTAGCCCGAACAACACATGCAAGCTGGGAAACATTTGCCCTGTTCATCTTACAATCTCACAGAGCCAAATACCTGTTTAAACCACACCACGTTGCACATTTCTCATCGCTCGGCATTATTTGGTGTTGGTTGAACCACTGAAGGGCAGAGCGTAATGTCTGCTGTAGGGAAGAAGTTTGCAAATGTGACTTGCGACGGTTCAGAATTTGCGTAAGAACCCGTTGAGGCTTGCTCGCAGCGTTCCCTGGAATCCCACAGGAGCTTTGCTGTCATTTGTAACAAAAAACTGCTAATGCTGGCACATTAGAGCTCTGATACTGAAACTAAATCAACAGCTGTTTTACAGCTATGCAAATGAACACTTCATGTAGTTACAGCGAATCCATATGTGAGTTTACTTAGCTATACTTGGGGGATGCATGTGTCTCTAGATGTTCGGTAATATGACAAAAATCCTTTGGGGAGATCTGGGGATGTCCTCATTTAGAAAAAATGATTCATAAATAGATGTTTTTATTCTGAAAATGCAAATGAAAGTGTTTTTTTAGTGGGCTTGGGTTATAATTAAGCTCTACATCAACATTTTGAGACGTGTTAGAACACAATTCATAATACAACACAAGTACGCTTTGCATTGTCAATTATAGCACTAGTTAGAGTTTGTTGCTTTAAAGTTCTGTATGCTAAAATTCATCGATGCTTCACCTTTTAGCAGAAATATGCATTTAAAATGAATAGTCCAGGGAGAAATGGCCAAAAATATTGGTGTTTCTGGCTTTACACTTGGTGTTCATGTCAATTTAGTGAAGTAAACTACAATGTCGTGTTTTTAAAAAAAAAAAAAAAAAGCAATAAGCTCATTTTCTGTTTGTTTGGTGTCTCAATGGTGTCATAACTCTCATGGTTTGTGTTCTTCTCATCTCTTTGTAGGTCGCATGGGTCTCAACTTTCACCATCCTGTAGCTGAACATATATTACCACCGAACAGTGAGTATCTCTCTCTCTCACAGTACTGCATTAATGCTAATGAACACAGGCTTTTCATTTCAGATGAACAAATTATTGGATTTCTAAGAATGCAAAGACCTCTTGTTATATATCCCATCTTATTCTTATTCGAGTCGAACTATTCAATATACACTACCATTTAAAAGTTTGGGATCAGGAAGATTTTTTTAATTTTTATGAAAGAAGTCTCTTATGCTCACCAAGGCTGCATCTATTTGATCTCAAATACAGTAACTGTTTTTTATTTGAATGCATTTAAAAATACATTGTGATGCAAAGCTGAATTTTCAGCATCATTACTCCATCCTTCAATGTCACATGGTCATTTACAAATCATTCAATCATCAAGAAACATTTCTTCTTATTATCAATGTTGAATACAGTTGTGCTGCTTAATATTATGAGTTCCACAAAAATAAAACATTTTTCAGGATTGGTTGATGAATATAAAATTCCAAAAAAACAGCATTCATTTAAAAAAAAAAAAAGATCAATGTAAATGTCTTTGCTGTCAATTTTGATCAATTTAATGCATCCTTGCTGAAGAAAATTATTACTTTCTTTAAAGAATTTTTTTACTGAGCCAAATATTTTGAATGGTGGTGTAAATAATTATTTGCACAATTTGATCCGTAGGCCTGTATACTAGTTTCTTGTAGTGGCAGACAGATAAATCAGCTAATTAATACAATCATACTGTTAGCCATTAATACTATCGGCATGTACAACATGCTACAGAAATGTAGCCCCCTTTGTCTATTTCAAAATCTACCAATTCAGTTTAATTAAGAAGTTAAACTAATAATAATTAGATTGTGTTGTGCTTTAAATATCAGCATTATATTTCCCATATAATTTCCCTTATCGGCATCAGCCCATGCAAAACCCATTTCCGTCTTCCATTAGTGTCTTGTAGGCCCCAGTGCAATGTGCTGACCCTCTGTTTCCTCCTGTGGTGCCACCAAACCGCACACATGAGCATCTCCCCTTCTATGATTAGCAGCTCTGAAAGCTTATATACACACGGTCCACCTCAGCAAGTGGCGCACGGCCAGAGGAACAAGCATGAAAGGGAGGAAATGCCACGAGCAGTTTTACCAGGGTCACACTGATGACTTGAGCTAATTGTGCTCATTAGCCTGATGGCTGTAGTTGGGATCTGCGTATCTGCTGTAGGTACCACTGAAAAGCTTCGAGTGGGATGTTTGAGGTCTGGCGTGTCATTCGTGTGGTTTATGGATGCCGTTTGGTGGAAGCAGCACAGGAAGGAGCCGGCAGGGCCTGAGACCACCCTTAAAACCTCTAATTTGGACAATTTAACTGGGAGAATAGTTTCCATGTCTGTTTGTATGAACTCGCCTTTAAAGTCTGAAGTTACTCAGGCTGAAGGTTGCAAATAAGTCTTTGAATTCTAGAACTTATATTTTTAAATGATTTAGATGCAGGGTGGATATTAAAATCTTTTGACCACCAGCCACTGGCCAATTTGACCTGCCACATTTTTATAGTATTTATATTGGAAAATAAAAAGTGGCTGGTCAGTGTTTCAGTTTCATTGTCCAACATAATTATATTCTACTCTATCTCAGCTTTCAGTTAACAAAAGTGTTTTAATGTAGTTAAAAGTAGTTAACCACAATAATTCTAGTTTATTGTTGTTTGCAACAGCCTCTTTTAGTGGACCAAATATGAACCCAATTTGAATTTACATTGCCATTGAAAGTGAATTGGAATCACTTTTTGCTCCACTTTGTTTAGCGTCTTCTTTAACTGAAAGCAAGCACATGAATCAAACGCATATATTGATGTCTTTCCATTTCGATGACTTCATTCTTGTCCATATGTAAATGTGTTTATCATTCCACAGATTTAGCTGATTGGTCTGTTTTAAATCTGACATTGATATGCTGCCCTGCATGTCAAAAGTTGAACTATTTTTAACTCGGCACGGCATCTTAAAAACCTGTCAATCGTCAGACGTGCCGTAGCAGCTAAAGACATCCATCTAACGCAAGATTACATGGGTCAGCACTTAAGAAATGCCTTGGATGTACACAAGAAGGCGTTTTTTTGTGATGTGCGAAGCTAGATTTTCCCAGCAAATTCCCTTGACGGTCTGGGTTTATGATGAATCAAAACTAACTGCGCAAAAATTCCTGGATGGTGACTGGTGTTAATTTCACACCATGTTTAGATGACAGGGTTTCGAATTTTTGACCAGCTCAGAGTTTGTCGGACTCTGTGTTCTTGCCCTGTATCCCAGTGTGTCAAAGTTGTGTGTGATATGCTTTGACTTGTATTAAGAATCAGCCTGAGGGACTTACTCCAGTTGCTGTTTCTCACTCTTGAGCCCTTGCTAAATGTGACAGTGGTTATTCTTTAACAAAAGAGAAACTGCTGTTTCACTGGAACTGTCCTTTTTCCTGCTGCCTACATTCACCTCTCAACCAATACCCCCGTCCAGGCTCTCCGGGTGGGTGTTGACTCACTCCAGACACAGTAGCTTTCTCCTTTCATTGTTGCTAGGAGTATAAAACCCCTGACACCACCAGTTAGATGGCTCTGTTTCTGTGTACCCAGAGACTGCAGACCGTTTTAATGAAAACCCAGAAAAGTAAGACACCCCAGAATGAAAACAATTCATCCAACTTTGAAAATGTCATACAGTTGGAGCGTCTCTATGGCTCTGTTTAGACAATAGAGTCTACATCAGGAACCATCATGATATTTTTGTTGTTTTTTTTAACTAAATTAATTAATAAAATACTTTCATCAGTGAACCTGTCAATTAAAAAATGTGTATGTATAACTATAGCATTTAAAAGTTTGGGGTCAAATTTTTTTTTAAGAAATTGGTAACACTTACAGTAAGGTTCATTTGTTAACATTTATTAACTAATATGAACTAACCATGAGCAATACATTTGTTACTGTATTGGTTAATCTTTGTTAACATTAGTTAATAAAAATGTTGTTTGAACATTCTGTTCGTCAAAAAATCCTGAAAAAAAAGCAGCACAACCATTTTCAACATTGCTAATAATAAGAAATGTTTCTTGAGCAGCAAGTCAGCATATTAGAATGATTTCTGAAGGATCATGTGACATTGAAATCTGGAGTAATGATGCTGAAAATTCAGCTTTGCATCACAGGAATAAATTACATTTTAATATATGAGAGAGAGAGAGGGGCAGAGAGAGAGTTATTAAATATCAAAATGTTTGAACAGACCCCCAAACTTTTAATCAATATTGCAGTAAAGGCACTATTGCTATATATGACTATTATATTATATTATAATTAAGGAAAAATTAATTGATTCAAGTATTTTCACAAAAAAATGTTAAACTATTTATATTAAAAAAATTACAATTAAAAAATTATATTATAAACTAAATAATTATATTATAATTATATATTATATTATATTATATTATATTATATTATATTATATTATATTATATTATATTATATTATATTATATTATATTATATTATATTATATTATATTATATTATATTATATTATATTATATTATATTATATTATATTATATTAATTATATTATAATTAAGGAAGAATTAATTGATTCAAGTATTTTCACAAAACAATGTTAAAAAAATGTGATTGTGTTGGTTAAAAAAATCCTCAATAATCAAGGGGCCAATAGAAATTTTTTCAATTGTCTGTGCCATTAAAGGGTTAGTTCACCCAAAAATGAAAATTCTGTCATTAATTACTCACCCTCATGCCGTTCCACACCTGTAAGGCCTTTGTTCATCTTCGAAACACAAATTAAGATATTTTTGATAAAATCTGATGGCTCAGCGAGGCCTCTATTGAGAAAGATAATTAAGACTATCAAATGCCCAGAAAGCTAAAGTTATATTTAAAACAATTCATGTGACTACAGTGGTTCAACCTTATTATAAAGTGACGAGAATACTTTTTGTGTGCCAAAAAAAACTAAATAACACCTTTTTTCAACAATATCTAGTGATGGCTGATTTCAAAACACTGCTTCATGAAGCTTCGAAGCTTTACGAATCTTTTGTTTTGAATCAGTGGCTCGGAGCGTGTATCAAACTGCCAAAGTCACGTGATTTCAGTAAATCGTTACGTCATAAGTGTTTCGAAACGTTTGAAATTTCAATGATTCATGTGACTTTGCTGTCACTGAGCCATCGGATTTGATCAAAAATATCTTAATTTGTGTTCCAAAGATGAATGAGGGTGAGGGTGACATCAGGGTGAGTAATTAATGACAGAAATTTCATTATTGGGTGAACTAACTCATTTAACTGGATGTGTTGCTATTCCATTAACTAACTATAAACGTGTCAACAGTTTCTAATCTGAGCTACTTGATCTGGAAGATTCTCTTCACATAAAAGAGAAGACAAGCCATAAAAAACCCATGACATTTCTTGCGGCAATACAATGCATACTAGTGTTGTGTTATGAAGTGTGTCATAATGCAACGGCAAGTGAAACCAAGCTTGAAAAACCCCATGTCTTTCTCTTTCCCTCTTCTGTCTGTCCCCTCTGACTCTTCACCCGTCTCTTTGCTCTCGAGCAGCCAGGAGTTATGGTCGCAGAAGAGGTAACCTGACGCCTTCTTTGTTTGTGCTCGCAGAAATGATGGGGCTTTTGCTATGGCTGATTTGCTCGTTGTCTATGAGGGTCACAGGGACATATGAGGGGAGGGGCTCAATGTCTGCTTCCTTTGTGCAGTGATTGCATTCATTCATGTTAATTTTGCCATTGTTTTCTGCTAATAAGTGAATTATTGTTTCCTTTTTTATTATTGCACATAAACTAAGGAGTCCAAGGAATATTTTAGCCATTGATTTCCTAACAAAACGGTCAATGATCACTAAAATATTATTTAGAAGGTTGACAAACTCTGTATGTTTGAAGTGAATCATACAGGCTTGCTGCACCTCTCATTACGAGTGTCGGACTAATTGTCATCCAGTTCTGTGTCAGAGGGTTCACACCTCACATGCTCTAGTACTCCTCTCATACCCCTTTTCCACCATGAGCCAATAACATCTAAAAACTACAATCACTGAATCTGTCTGAAAGTATCCAATGTGGCATGATGCATTTAGTTAATGTTTTTCTATTTCTGTAATACTTCTATTTTTGTCACTCTGAAATTCTACTCATTCACCATTTGTCTAAAATAAATAGATTTGCAATCATATATGTGTTTTTGATTGTTTTTCTTATGTTTAAAAAACTGATCGATTAAAACGGCATCATGACAATGAATTAAATAACTTTGCATGGTAAAATATGTTCTCAAACCTAGGATTAACCTTTTGTGATCAACTGGAATTTAGATGGAAAAGGGATATCAGTGTTTGTGTCCAAAGGTCTTTTTGCCATGGTCTTCTCACACAGTGACAACGCCTCTGATCACAGCACTATTTTTTTGCATTGCAATATGAAAATATACATTGTTTTATGAATATTTGGATAGTAATGCCTACCTGATCATATTGAACACAATTCTGTGTTTCTTAAACATGTCTTCAGGTTAACACTTCACAAATACGATTAAAAAAATGATTTGTTGGATTATTTGGGATTTCTATTTTTTTATGGGTGGTCAAATGTATAATTTTTTGAAAGCTTCATTGTTTCATTTCACTTTGGAACAATCCAGTTTCATGTAATATCTGAATTAATTAACCATTTTTAACTAAAATATGTAGTAATCCATGCCATTTGAAATAAATATTATACTACCGTTCAAAAGTAAAAAATAATAATAATAATAATAATTTGGAGTTGAATTTGAAATTAAAAGTGCTTAATGCTCTCCAAGGTTGGAAATACAGTAAAAACAGTAATTTTTTTTACCATTTAAAATAACTGTTTTCTATTTTAATTATTTTAAAATTTAATTTATTCCTGTGATGCAAAGCTGAATTTTCAGCATCATTACTTAAGTCTTCAGAAACATTTCTTATTTTTGAAACCAATTAATTTTCTTGTGTTGAAAATAGTTGTTCTGCTTAATATTTGTGTGTAATCCATGATACATTTTTTTTTGGATTCTTTGACGAACTGAAAGCTAAGCATTTTAATGTTATAGTTATAAATGTCTTTACTGTCGCTTTTGATCAAGAGTTCTTACTGTATGTATTTCTTTAATAAAACATCTTAATTACCCTAAAAATTTGAACGGTAGTATAAATAATAATAATTAATAACAATTTCAGTGAGTTTATTTTAATATGTGTAGAAATGACCTTTTTTGTCCACTAATCTGTTTCTCTTCTCTGGCTTTCTCTCTCTTTCATCTCCTGTCCTGTGTGATTCTTCCTTTTCTCCTTTTTTTTTTTTTTTTTTTTGTGTTCTCTCTGCTTCCTGTTGCAGGTCGCTCTTCACTGTTTCCTTTTGAGGACGGCTTCTTGGACGACGGTCATGGCGATCAAGCGCTGACCCCTGGCCTGAGCTCCCCCACCCGCTGTCAGAACGGAGAGAGGATGGAGCGCTACTCCAGAAAGGTGTTTGTCGGTGGACTGCCACCTGACATCGATGAAGGTACATGACACACACTGGCTCACTGCTGAACTTGAGTTTAGAGGGTATGTTAATAAATATTAATGTTTAATAAATATACAGTAAAGATACAGTATCATAAATAGAAAATTATAAGAATAAAATTATATATCTGCTTACATATGCACAATGATTTTTAGTGCTACTATGTATCTGTTTTAGTTTTACATTTAGTTGGTGATGATAACCCAATTAAAGGGTTAGTACACCTAAAAATGAAAATTCTGTCATTAATTACTCACCTTCATGTTGTTCCACACCTGTAAGTCCTTCGTTCATCTTCAGAACATAAATTAACATATTTTCTGATCTGATGGCTCAATGAGGCCTCCATTGACAGCAAGATAATTAACACTTTCAGATGTCCATAAAGCTCCTAAAGACTACTACTATATTTAAAACCGTTCATGTGACTACATTGGTTCAACCTTAATGTTATGAAGCGACGAGAATACTTTTTGATTTCAAAACACTGCTTCATGAAGCTTTATTAATCTTTTGTTTCGAAACAGTGGTTTGGAGTGTGTATCAAACTGCCAAAGTCACATGATTTCAGTAAACGAGGCTTCGTTATGTCATAAGTGTTTCAAAATTTCAGAGGTTTACCACTGGGAGGCGTGACTTTGACAGTTTGATAAACGCTCCGAAACACTGATTTGAAACAAAAGATTCGTAAAGCTTCGAAGCTTCATAAAGCAGTGTTTTGAAATCATCCATCACTAGATATTGATGAATAAAGTCGTTATTTTGGGTTTTTTTGGTGCAAAAAAAGTATTCTTGTCACTTCATAACATTAAGGTTGAACCATTGTAGTCACATGAACTGTTTTAAATATGTCTTTAGTAGCTTTCTGGGCGTTGAAAGTGTTAATTATCTTGCTGGCAATGGAGGCCTCACTGAGCCATCGGATTTTATAAATAATATCTTAATTCTTGCTCCGAAGATGAACGAAGGTCTTACGCACGTGGAACGACATGAGGGTGAGTAATTAATGACAGAATTTTCATTTTTGGGTGATCTAACCCTTTAAAACATTTTTGTTACAATAAAAAGTGAAGAAATGAAGCTAAAATTAAATATTACATGAAAAATGTAAACGTATATGCCAAATCAACATTTTTAATTTTCGTTCAGTTTAATTTGAAGCTCTAAAATTACTAAATGGAAATTAAATATTTAAAAACTAAAACTGAAATAAAAATAAATTAAACCTAAATAGAAATATTAATAAACTAATCAAAATGACAAAAGTACATAACAAAAAGACTGCAGATGTATCAAATTAACACAAAAAAAAGTATAAAAATAAAAGCTAATAAGCTAAGCAAAATATTAATAAAAACTTGAATCATGTCAGAGGCACAGAAAGGGGAAAGGGGGCATAATTGTGCAAATGTATTTAATATATACTTGCTAAATTATCTCAATAAATAAAAGTATTTTAAAAATGATAGAATTTTAAGAACATTTTATTAAATTCAGTGGTGTGGAAAATGTATTTTTCAAGCACTTAGACCTTTTTCACCTGGTTGACAATAAAATGGAAAATAAATCAATCAATCAATCAATCCCATAGATTTACCACAACAACAAGTGACCCAAAGTATATCTACAGATTATTATATCTAAATATTTTTTCTACAGTGTTTGAAAACCATATTTTTGGTCTAAATACTTTCCATTTTTCCTACAGATGAAATTACCAACAGTTTCCGTCGCTACGGTCACCTGGTGGTGGACTGGCCTCATAAAGCAGAAAGCAAATCCTATTTTCCTCCTAAAGGTAATGACATTATGACATCATTTCTCCTGCGGCACTTTAATACAGCTGCAAATGTTTAACAAATAAGTGACAGAATTATTCCCCTTGACACCTCCTGCATTTGAGAAGTGAAAGTATGACATCACAGTCTGTCAGGCAGCGTTTCTGATCGGCATGCACCTCAAATGAGTCTATTGTGTGGATGCTGGTGAGTGTTTACTCTGAGCATCAGGAAGCTGTTGTGTTCTGTGCGTCAGATTGGTCTCTATCGGTGCATAGGGCCTCCAGGTCTTCATTGCTGTGGCTTGAACAGACGCGCACAGACAAGTACTTACAGATACACACCTAGAGGGAGAGACATTTCATCATGTAACTCACGTACATGTTTGTGTGAGTACCTGGAAAGAGCTGGCAGAGTTTGATTGGACAGATAAACAGGGCACTGGTACAGTCCTCATACATCACTGAAAGTTGAAACTTTTAACAGTGTATGGATAATTTTATTATACACCATATAATAAAAATATATTGCCAAACATAGCACTGAAAGAAAGAAGCCTTTCCTGAAAAAGTGCCACACTCATTCTCGTTTTCGCTATGCAAAAACACACCTGGAAGACTCTCATGCCATCTGGCAAAAGGGTGCTATAGTCTGATGAGACCAAAATTGAGATTGAGAGTCCAAGTGCTATGTTTGGCGAAAAGAGAACACAGCACACACCACCCAAAACACACCATACCTTCTGTGAAGCATGGTGGTGGCAGCATTATGTTGTCGGGGTGTCTCTATTCAGCGGGGATTGGTCAGAATTGAATGGAAAATGGATGCTGCCAAGTACAACCAAACTCTTGAGGAAAACCTCTGCTAGACAGCTTGAGATGGGCAGGTCATTCACCTTCAAACATGGCAATGATCCTAAACGTACCGCCAAAAGAGCAATGCAATGGCTTAAGGATAGGAAGGTGAATGTCCTTGAGTGGCCAAGTCAGAGCCCTGACTTAAATCCGATAGAAAGTCTGTGGATGGACTTGAAGAAAGCAGTCCATTGCCGCCCACCACTGGAATTTGACCGAACTTAAGCAAGTCTGCAAGGAAGAATGGGCAAATATTCCCCAATCTAGGTGTGCAAAGCTAGTACAAACATATCCAAAAGGATTAATGGCTGTAATTAAAGCAAAAGTTGGCTCTACCAAGTATTAAATCAGAGGACTGATGACTTTTTCCAACCCTGTTATTCTAGTTTTTTATTAATTTTCAGAACTGTTGCTTTTTCTTTCATTACTTTGATATGTTGTAATGCAGAACTTGTAATTTAAAGCTGGAATATCTATTTATATATACATAGATATTCCAGATATATCTTACATTTGATAAAACATATTAATTAATTGAATTAAGTCCTGTGCTCTGAGCTGTAACTGTTATTAAAATGGCCGGTGGGGTTACTATACTATAAAATACTGTGACATGATTACTATAAAGAAATTAAAATGGGATTGTAAAATTTGATTGGATCATTACAGTGAATAATTGCTTGTTGTGTAAGCTGCTTATGCTAAGATTTCTCTTTTTTATGTTGTAAATATTGCAACTAGTAACTAATTTTTCTGGTCACACTTTAGATTGAGGTCCAATTCTCACTGTTAACTACGGATTTAATTGCTGCTTATTAATAGTTAATAAGGTAGTTAAATTTAGGTATTGGGTAGGATTATGGAATATAGAATATAGTCATGCAGAATAAGGCATTAATATGTGCTTTATAAGTACTAATAAACAGCCAATATCCTAATAATACACATGCTAATAAGCAACTAGTTAACAACTAGACTCTAAAGTGTTACCATTTTTCTAGTTTGTATATTGTGGCTTTAAACTTACAAATTGTATGCATTTCATAATAAATGATCAAACCAAGAACTTCAGTTTGCTGATTTTAGTGGATATGAATAAATGTCATTTGGTTTGATATTTTGTTAAATAATGCAATGATATCACACTCTAAGAATGGCTTAAGTGTCCAAGTACTTTTTGAGGCCACTGTATTTTTCTTCATTTATGAGATTTGTGCTCTGTATGATGATCTGCACTTGTGGATTTTATATATTTGAACTCCTGTAGACTTCATGCCTGAGCCGTCCTGTCACCGTGTGTAACTGCTGTTTGCAGATGTGCTCATTGTTCCTCCAGCTCATATGAAACGCTGATCCAGACTGAGTGAATGGAAGATGCTGGTCATTTTTCCATCCAGTGTTGTGTAAAGCATCATGACTCACAGTGGGCAGGACTGAGGTCAGGCCTGAGGCTCTAAACACATTAAATGGAGTTAAATGCCTTCATGAGGCTGTTACATGCTTATCAGTTACACTGAGAATTATTGAAGAGCTCCTTCTGTTCAGAGACCAGCTTGAAAACGGGATGGAAATTAAGTCAAGGTTTACATGGTTAACGTGGTCCAGTTAGCCCCTGCTGGTACATGAAAGAATTACACCATCAAAACAAAAAGCGTTGTTCTCTAATGAAGGATTTCAGAAGTTGCAGTGTAATAATTATTATTTTTTTTTTTGCAAGCATATAAATTATAAATATTTTATTATAGTAGATATTTTACAGTGCGCTCATAAAAGCATGAAAATATTTGTGGACACAGTAGTTCAATTTAGGGTAAAGTGGGAAAATATGTTAATAATAATAATAATAATAATAATATTAAATAAAAATATTTAATGTTTAAATTAATTATTTTACATTTTATTTTAAAATTAATTTTTTTTATCGTAATCTCGAGTAGAGTAATCCAATCTGAATATATTTTTATATATTTGAAGAGTTCAGATGCAAAAGCCTTTTTCTTATAAAATGAGCATTTTTATCAAGCTTGTAGGTTTAGGTTCAGTAATTTCACTTTAATGGCAATTAATAGGTCCTTTTCATTGTCATTAAAGTGAAATAACTGAACATAAACATACAAGCTTGATAAAAATATGATTTTATAAGACAATCTCAGATGGCACTTAGAGGCTTTTGCATCTGAAGTCTTCATTTATTTATTATATTTAAGTTTAGGAGATGGTCTCAATCTGTGGAGGTGAAACCTCTGGCTCTAATAAATCTGATGCCTGTACACGAATCTCTCCGAAATCTTCTTTTGAGGTTTTTGATTCACTTTCCCAAAGTTGTTCATATGTATTTCTCTCTCCTTTTGACTGCCTCTTACACTCTTTATTTCTCTTTCCCTGAGGCAGAACGCCTTGTTCTTTTCTTCTTTCTGGTCTTTCTGCTGGCTCTGATCCTGATGTTCTCATACTTCAGTGTTATTGAGGAAAAACACTCCTTCAGAAGGAATTGAGAATGATGGACATCATGAATTCACAGACAGGGAGCATATATGCTCTCTAAAGCAGTCTCAATGCAAAATGCATGTTTAGGGTCAGAACAATGAGAGTTAAACTACAGACAATAATGACTCTTTGTTTATTTACAGTATAATATAAATAATCCTGGTCCTGGCTTTTATTTGTGCTAATATTCATGATATAATAACAGCAAATGTCGTAAAACTGCATGAGACATAGAGACCGACTGGGTACCTTATAGTTATGTCAAAGAATGTATCTTGTTGCAGAAGGAATCTACTTAGAAAATATTGTTTAATGAAAATTAGTGACTATAATATTAAATTTATGTCCGTGGTAGTAGCTGTAATATGAAAATAATGTGACGCTGGCAAGTTTTAGTAATTCCAGCTACAGAAACCACTCTCAGATCTGTCCTGATTTCACCTCAGCATAACTCCACCCACAGCCCCACCCCTCTTGACAATGCCCCTCCCACATCTAGTTCTTGCCTTATTCTGGGCCATCTGTAGCTACAGGCCTGTGAGTGACTGAACAAATGAGCAGGGGAGACACTAGGTGTACAGTAAATCACTGGCCGATTAGTATTATTGCATTTATTTATTTTATATAATATAATACAATATAATATACACATTCCTACACTCTTTAAAGATGGAATTCGTGGTTCCTGTTAGTTTCAGACAGATTGTCTTTATTCCTAAACATGCATATTTCTGTCTCTGCCATCTGCAATGATTATGTGCTTCCTGTGAGTCTTTTGAAACTCTCAGTTAGAGTGCTTTTGGTCTGCAGCCAGAGATTGTCTCATCTCTCATGCTCTTCCTTCTGCAGGTTATGCTTTCCTGCTCTTCCAGGAGGAGAGTTCAGTCCAGGCCCTCATTGATGCCTGCATCGAGGAGGATGGGAAGCTCTACCTCTGTGTCTCGAGCCCCACTATTAAAGATAAACCAGTGAGTGAAGCACTGCCACAGCTCAATGCCCACTGAAACTCATTGGTGTAGATCTGTCACCCAAAAAAATATGGCTATATATATAATGTATATATAATATATACAGTGGCATGAAAAAGTATGTGAACCCCTTGCAGAATCTGTGAAAATGATAATTATTTTAATAAAATAAGAGGGATAATAAAAAATGCTAGTTATTTTTTGATTAGTACTGTCCTGAGTAAGATATTTTACATAAAAGATGTTTGCATTTAGTTCACAAGACAAAACAATAGCTGAATTTATTAAAATAACCCCATTCATAAGTATGTGAACCATTGATTCTTTATTCTGTGTGTGGTTACCTGATGATCCACGGCTGTTTTTATGTTTTGTGATGGTTGTTCATGAGTCTCTTGTTTGTCCTGAACAGTTAAACTGAGCTCTGTTCTTCAGAAAATCCTCCAGCTCCTGCAGATCATCAGTTTTCAAGCATCTTCTGCATATTTGAACCCTTTCCAGCAGTGACTGTAGGATTTTGAGATCTGTGTTTTCATACTGAGGACAATTGAGGGACTCAAACTCAACTATTAAAAAAGGTTAAAACGTTCACTGATGCTCCAGAAGGAAACACGATACATTAAGAGCTGGGGGGTGAAAACTTTTGAATTCAAATATCAAGGTAAATTGTACTTAATTTTTCTGCCGGGAAACATGCAAGTATCTTCTGTTGCTTCCGAAGGGCAGTACTAAATGAAAAACAATGATATTTAAACAAAATAAGGAAAATTGTGACATCTTCATCCTGTTCAAAAGTTTTCACCCCCCAGCTCTTAATGCATTGTGTTTCCTTCTGGAGCATCAGTGAACGTTTGAACCTTTTGTAATAGTGTTTGAGTCCCTCAATTGTCCTCAGTATGAAAACACAGATCTCAAAATCCTACAGTCACTGCTGGAAAGGGTTCAAATATGCAAAAATGCTTGAAAACTGAAGAATCTGCAGGAGCTGGAGGATTTTTCTGAAGAACAGAGCTCAGTTTAACTGTTCAGGACAAACAAGAGACTCATGAACAACCATCACAAAACATAAAAACAGTCGTGGATCATCAGGTAACCACACACAGTATTGAGAATCAATGGTTCACATACTTATGAATGGGGTTATTTTAATAAATTCAGCTATTGTTTTGTCTTGTGAACTAAATGCAAACATCTTTAATGTAAAATATCTTACTCAGGACAGTACTAAACAAAAAATAACATGCATTTTTTATTATCCCTCTTTTTTTATTAAAATAATTCTCATTTTCACAGATTCTGCAAGGGGTTCACATACTTTTTCATGCCACTGTATAAAAAATATATATATATATATATATGTATATATGTATGTGTGTGTGTGTGTGTGAAATACATAAATTATTATAAAATTTTATTATAAAATGTTATTTATATTTAAACAGAATTATATAAATATGTTATATAAAGTTATTAATATATGTATGTAAAATATGATGTGATTTAAAATTATATATTTTATTTCACACACACACACACAC